>NW_017096633.1:47175-196846 GCF_001412225.1 Nicrophorus vespilloides
AATTCTATAGACAATTTCGACTTGCGTGTTAATCTTAACGATTATTGAGTTAACGTAGGTTCAATGAAAATGTTTTTTTTTTCATACTAATTTTACATACAATATGTATTACAAATAATCTCTATTAAAAAAAAAATCATATTCAAAAATATACTTTTAATTACCATTCACTATATAACAATGTGTATCAGTAACGATATCAAATTTCCGCTTATTTGTATTAACTAAATATATACACAGCAGATAATAGCTGTCCAAGTATTTACATATTTCTTGAAATATTTTTACTTGATAGTTCAATATCTTGATGTCTGTCTATTTTGAATTTTCCATATTATTTGAAAATAGAAAATAGACAGATGTTATGTACATTCCTTTTTTTAATAAATGTAACTTTCGACAACAATATAAATCATGTGCATCGTTCTCCTGTTATAAATATTGATTTGTTTAGGGGAAAATATTGATTTTATGATGATATAAACCCTCAAAACGTAAAAATAAATCAACAAAACAAGGAAAGAAGTCTCTCTAGGATGAAATATTACACTTAAATATTGTTTTATTATAAAGTAATGAATGTATTAATGAAATCATATTTAGGCAACCATATGTACATAGATATTAACAACAATCGACACTGAGAATACAGTATTTAATTGAAATTATACGTGATAGAATCAAATTTGCAACTATATAATTTGTCGTAATAACGCTACATTTATATATGCAATCTATAGAATATCGACAACAGATATTAAAAAAATAAAATGTAAACAGCGTTCAAATATGAAAGCAATAAACATACTATTTAATTGTCTTACATAACCACAAACAACAATGTCAAATTTGAAGAATTTTAATAATAAGAAAAATAGAATCGCTTTTATAACATAATAAAACGTGCATATAGATTATTACAAATATTACATAGGTATTAATAAAAAAAATGTTGTATGTTTCACTGTGGGAGTGGCTTGAAATTGTGGGTAGGATTCTTAAATGATGTTTTGTTATTCTCCAGTGTGATTTATGTGACCTAATAAATAGGGATAAACAATGCAGCGTAAATGTTTACGTGTTTACAGTGTGCAATGATAATAATACAATAAGGCCCCCTCTCGTTTATGACGCCGGAAGCTTGGAGAGCATCCGATAAAAAGAGGGACGAGACAAATTCGTGGAACCGTTGAATGATGGCATTTCAATTGACAATTCAATTCAACACTTGTTGCAATACGGTGACAGGCTGAAAGCAACGCCAGAAGTAGAGAACATGATAGTACACTCACCATTTCCAACTTTCGCCGCTTTGTTGGCTTTCTTTTGAGCTTTGGATGTGCGTTTTGTCATCTTGATCAGAATAATCACTTTCACTTAATCAAAGGCACGCCAGAAGAGAGACTTCCTAAGTTTACACGCAATATTCAGCAATCATACGAATAATTATCAAACTGTATCCGCCATATTTGTTGTGGCTGCGAAATTATGGTCTACAGCTGATCGAGTAGTCCAGCTCGATGTGTATTGGTTAACGTGGTTGTGATGTCATAAGCACGTGGTCAGCTTCCCAAAGGAATTCTCTGAAAAAAAATACATATTTATAAAAAAATCTTACAATATAAGTATTGTATGCGCTACTATATTTGAGAATATTAATTATACTGTTTATAAACAATTTTTGTAAAATTATTTGTGCATCATCAATAAAACTTATTCATGAAAATGCAATGGTGGGGGCGGAAAGGCCTATAGTCACTAGTATTTTTGTATCATGGTCAATAGCCATTTGTAATGATGTATTAATTTTTTTAATAAAAAATTTAATTGCAACAATAAAAATACAAAATAAAATCTTAATTTATTTTATTATAATTATATGTTTTTTTCTTCTTAAATTTATGTATGTTAATTGTATCAATACATTAACAATGAATTAATCCATTTAAAATTAATAATAAACATTTTTGTCCTTAACTGTTTGAAGGAAAGTGGTACAAACAACGCAACACCTTTTGAATATGCCTAATGGGACATTTTTATAGTTTTCTAAGAAATGTGATGATGATTCTTGATACATCATCCAATGTTGATTCAGTTTACGTAGTTGCCTGATTCAATTGTTTAGGAATTCCTGGCCCTTCAAAGAGTTGAAGATCTCGCTCAAAGCAGATACAAAATCAATAAACCTAGGATCCGATTTATAACTTTGAATGTAAAACAGTATGCAAAAAATTTTCAACAATTTTTTTAAACCGTGTAAAAGCGGCAAAAGTGTAAAGAAAGTACCGTATATAACGAGGAACGGGTGTGCTCAGATTATTAGGCATTTTAATATTATAAGTTAAATACTATTAAATATTCGCAGTAACCAAATCGACGAAATGTAGGAAGTAGAAGTATTAAATAAAGACATTATTTTTTAACATAAACATTTATTTATTTATTAAATACATCATATCGCTATAATAAAGACATCCTTAATAAATATGATAAGTATATACACATCTAATAATTATTAACAGAAATGTGATGGTTAAGAACTTGTGCCCATACATAACTAAAATACATTTATGAGTCGTACATAAAATGAGATTCGTAATATTGCTACTGGGCCGGGGGGATTTTGATTGCTTGCTGCATAGCGGAGGGCGTGGAGAATATTATTGAGCGAATCAAGCCGTCGCGACTCGATTCACCGCAATCGCCCGTCCCAAACATGAAAGATACTCCATTTATGTTGGTACATGGCTGATATACGCCAATCGGATACCATCCCATCTTGTTCAACACCACTCCCACCTTATAAATCTGAAAAGAAAAAACAAATCTAATTAATTCTGTTATGCTTATATAATAGTAAATAGAGTTACCTTGTTTTTCTGTATATATACAGCTCGGTTAAACGATATATCAAATAGAGACCTGTATAGCACTCGACTTGTGTAATGTGTGTAAGTTAAACGGCTTCCATCAGCATCAAGCAAATGCGCATACAGTAACTCTGTATATGTATTAATATGTGGAGTATCGTCCATATCCAACATTATTTGTGATGGGACCTGCAACCCATACTTATTAGTAACTTATCCTAATTATGAAATTCTTGGTAATAAACCTGTATTCCCAAAACGCAAACATTTTTATCACAAGTGAAAGTTAAGACGCAATCTAAAACGCTTTCATTCAAACACTCTGTAACTCTGATCAGCTGTCTGGTGCAGTATAATTTGTTGGACTCGTACATAGACTGATTATTTGTTAAACTCAAAGGGTTTGAGGAATTAGAACCTTGACTGCATATCTGATTGTTCCTTTGAGTTGTCATCATGGTGAAACCTGTTGGCATTTGCGTGTCGGTTGTTGGAGAAGATATCTTCATTAAGATTGCAAACTTTTCAGCTTGAGTCAATAAATCTGATGTTGCCGGTCCTTCGGCGAACTGTTGCGGACTCAAAGTTAAGAATCGAATTTTCATTAAAGCATCACGAATATCTGGAGTCCTAGGTTCGTTAGGTACATTAGCTAAAACATTACAACTTAGTTATCATATGTTCTCTACACATTAAGTTATTAGTAACTTAAATATACTATGAATATGTTAAGAATAGTTGATTTGTGTGCTTCAATGAGTGAAGTAGATTAAATGAATAATGAAAGAACCCATACCATCTAATCTTGACACTTTCGCACCTGAGGCCTGATTGTGTTTAGCAGCGTAACGAGACAAAGCACCAAACAATTCCAATTCCGAATTGATATTCAAATACTCCTGGTCAAAAATAGTCAAAACTGTGTTCAATTCAGCTTCTTCAAAGCTGGGATCTGTTAATACTTCTAAGGTTTGATTTCTGATTATCTGAAAAAAATAAGTTAATAAGAAGTTGCAGAAGAATTAGAATTATTGTTAAAATACTCACACTGCAACATTTATCCATTAATATAGGTTCTTCAAAAAGCTTAGCAAATTCATATGCTCTACATGCATTCTTAGGATGCAAATCACGCCACAAATAATGAGTGCATTCTTCAACCAACAATGGTAACATATACTTTTTTGCACCATAACATAACTCACATGCTTGATCAAAAGAAGTGAAATTAATTTTGTCAGTGTAAATGTATCTGCAAATCAAAAATATACATAGAGAGGATAACAGGGAACTAGGATTTGATTACTTACTCAAGCAGTGCTTTGAAAGCCTCAGGTTGAACATCCAAAATTGCAATTGGATCTTTCTCAGCTATACCCCCAAAGAACATTGCCTCAAATACAGGACTTGCCATAGCTAAGAACAATTTGTGTCCTTCCATGATCTGCTGATTTGGTTCAATACCCACAATGAATCGACAGTCACTCCATAGTCCCCTATCAAGCAAATATCCAGCTCGTGCTGTGACTACCTTCTTTGTTGTTTGCCAATCACATGTTGCTGTTGAAGCAGACGACATCCTAAAATATGTCCATACAATTAACATTATATTGTTTTAAAGGGATGTTGGATTTATGTACATGAATAATACTGTTCAATTTTTATATTAAATAGTAAATTCTTACTTGACTACGGTTGAAGTAATTATAGCTCCACACGTATATTTATGTTATTACTAATAGTTCCACTTGCTAAAATTACTTAAAAATTGGGTTAAAAATAAATTTAAAAACAATAAATAGACGAGCGTCCTTTTTTTTGCTTGTTTTTGACTGTCAACTTTCAACACTTTCGCACAGTGCTGCTAATGCAACGAAATGTCGGTACCTCGAAAGGTAAAGTTAACAAGTATATGCAACCAATATTACACTGTATAATATCAAAAAAGTAAACTGATACAAAGGGCTATTGACCATAGGTCTTTCTGCCCTAATATTACATTATTGAAAGAAATTTATTGTAGGCAAAGTTAATAGTTATTGATTACTGATTCGATTCCAGTTTTTAACATTCAGATTAAGGATTATTAAGTATTATTTAATACTTTAATACATAAATTTGTTAATAAACAATAAGAAATGTTTAATTATTTTTAAAATTAGTTTGTTAATGGACCTTTTAAATAAAGAGATTTAAATCAATTTATTTATTGATATAAATTTTTTCCGGCCCTATTTATAACAGCCACCACAATTTTTTGTTGTTTTTTTTTTGGAATCGAACCTACGACCTTTCGTATCAGATTTTCGTGATACAGGCGGGCGACCATAGCCACACGGCCTATTGATGATTGTTTTTAGTATTTTTGATACCTAATGGCCTCAACATCCTTAATACTCCACTGGTTATGATTCACTATTCAAATTAATAGTAAATAAATGTATAATAATTAGTATGATAAATATAGGGTATATAAATTAAAAGAAACATTTTAACACCAGTTCGAATTTATTTCAATACATTTAATATGTTGGTATAATATAATTAAAAATAAATATGTTTATATTTAAATATATGTTAGATATACATTTCCAATAATTTAAAAGTTCATAAATTGACACATTTATATAAAGATGATACGTTTGGTTTAATAGAGAAGTCTTTTGTATCTCGTGTAATTGATCGAAAATTTTAAATAGTTAAAGTTTAAAAGTTACATTGAATATATGTAGTGTATTTGATATATCTTTTCAAAAAATACTATAGTAGTAATAACAATCGTTGTGATATTAAATAGACACCCAGAAGCATAGAATAGTACTAACTGTGGAGTAATATCACACATATATAATAGTTTCAAAGGACGTAGATTAATATAATAGAGAGTTAAAAAGTGTTAAAGATGTTAATAATTTAAGTCATCTGCTCGTATTTAGCTTTGTTTGTCATTCTAGCCAAACAACAGGATAACACAACACCTATCAACGGGAAAAATGCTATGGCTATAGCTGATCCAGCAACCATACCTATGTTTCCGTCCAAGAAACCAACAACTTTTTGATAGCATCCCTGGAAGGAAGACATAATCATTAAAAAAAATCACATTCAATCAACTAATTAACCTTACCTCTGTGTAAATTTGATCCGGTTCAGCAGTGTCGCAATCGTCCTTGATGCAACAGGAAGGTGGGATTGGTAGTGGTGGCTCCAAATTAAACCAGTCGGAGTATCCACGATTTCCGCAGCAATGAAGCTACAAGGAGCAATTAATTGAGTCAACCAGATCAATTAGCGAAATTATCTTTACCGTTGCCTGGATGGCGTCGAAGTCGGCGACTTTCTCCTGATCCTTGGACCGGTAGTTTATCATGCTCTGATTCAATCCCTGATTGAATCCAGCCATCAATTTTGTGCGGTACGCGAAAATCGACATGCCGGCGCCGAATTGCAATACCACTAATATCGCCAAAATTGTTCCATACTATATCCAAATAGAAAATGAGAGCATAAAAAAAACATAATTTATGCATTCTAAATGTATTTTTAATTGCAACTTATGCATTATTGTTTTAGTAATTACGCTCTAGCTGCTTTCCGTGCGAGAGATCGTTGTAATAATGATAATAACGAAAAATAAATGAATGTAAAATAAAAAAATGGATGCGAAGATTTCCATGGAGATAAAGTGTTGAAATCCATGAAGCGTAACGTTTCTCCAGCACGTGACTTGTCAAGTCAGAAAAAAATGTTAAGTTTCCAGTAAATTAATTATAAAGTTAAGTGTACGTGGATGAACAACGTTTCGCAACTTATCAAGAAATACGAAAGCAACCTCTTCATAAGTTACTTTGAAGAGTTTCATTTGGATCTTCAGGTATTTAGATCCAAATTTTATAATAATAATTAAATGTCAATATTGGCTTTCATTCAAAATAAATTATAGTATTTTTAGTTCAAATAAGATTCATAAGGTTCAAATACAATTCACATAAATTATATTCATATAAGATAAGAAACTGGGCATCATTTTAAAGTACTTACGCTATACAGAAGATATGGATGCTCTTTGATAGTGCAACAACAAGCGAACGACGCCAGTAGAATAATAATGGTTCCTAAAAAGATAAGTACGAATGGAGCATGTGCTGAGAATTCAGTACTCATTTCCATGTACTTGTAAAGTTCAACTTCCATCCATATTCCAATACAAACAATAGCTATCCCTGAAATCTGCAACAATCACATAGATAATCATCTTAATGCAATTATAACGGCGATCACAACAAACATTTCAAATTCTCACAGTTTATTTTTTCGTTTATTCCTTTATATTTTTTCACGGTGATTTCTTTATTTTTTTAAGCGATTGCGGTTATGCGTGTAATAACACAAAGAAATGCTACTGCAAACGGACAATTTTCTAATTCCCACTGTAATTCATAAGGTGTACGCTATATTTTGAAATAATTGCTTCCTTCCTTCATAGTTCAACAGCAGAGGCTTTACCATGTTTTTTGCCTTTCACTCCTACCTTTTTTTCATACTTATTATCGTATACCAAAACAGCGTTTTTATTGTCGGTTATAATAATCAAACAGGAAATTACGGCAGATAAAAGATCATGTAGCAGCTCTAAAGTAAACCTTGTAACTAATAATCATACTTTTTATAGTTGATTTAATTTAATTATATATTTAATGAGGTGAATTAATGAATCTAATTTTATAAAGCTTAATTAGATTTGATTTTACTTGGAAACATTTTTAAAATTGAAATATGGCTGACACACCCTTAATAAAGTCATAATATGAAACGAATCTTTTTAATTGTAAAGATAAAGAGCAAGCATTCAAGAATGTTAGAAGAAGGTAGCTGTTGCATACATGTAATATAAATAAGTATTTGCATCTTCCAATATGCTTTTCAGAAGAAGCTTAATAATGTGTTAATTGAGTTGCACATTAGCGAGTGCAAACTTCTTTTTCAGCGCGGATTTGTAATTTATTTTGCAAATGTTGTTAATATTGAACTTACCAAGAATAGAAAATTGAAGACCAATAGAAGACTTTTCATACAGGCCATTGCGGCCACGGTGTGGAAATGTTTCCCCATATTTCACACGTACAATTTTGCGATTGCGGCGAAAATTGGATTAAAGGTCTTGTAATAGACGTGTAGGAGGATTAATTTTCTGTAGATTTCGGTTACAATTACAGATGTTATACGTGCAGACGGTGGTGGTGTGTGCGTGTATGTGTGTTTGGATGGTGTACATGCGAAACCCGCTACGTTGGATGGATTGGATCGATCGACCAAGGTCTAGGCGTCTTCAGTAACAGGTTGCCATGCGTCGCGACGTACCAATTACACATGCACAATAAATTGGAGCACGTTCACAACATGTTCATATATTCCTGTTGGCAAATAATAAACGTTCTGATTGAACAGATAATTATTGAACTCTATCTGTGAGGGTTTACATATGTTGAAAGTAATCTGGTCGCACCATCTCTTATTTACTACTAATTATTATGTATGATATTAGTATATGTTATATATTACAATTATATAATTGTATGGATTTAATAACACTAAATATAATTGTAAGTTGTAAATATCTGTCAAAAGGTTTCCCATTAAATGAAGCGTACTATATATATTTACTTTGAATATGTTTTATGATATGGGCGTTAACTCTTTGAAGTGCGAGAAATTGCAACTGAATCTACATGGGACATACTAACCAAATTAAATGGTAATGGTAATAAATGGTCTTTCCTGTACATTTTCTAGAAAATTATAATAATGTAGGCATGTTCAAAAGGTGATACATTTCGTATTCCACTGCTCCTCAAAGAGTTAATGGGTCAATACCAAAGTAATTTATATTGTATATGGAAAGAAAACAAATTTGATAGTTATGACAATAAAGCAGAAAACTATAACCGACTTATATAATTTTCGGTAACATCGTAGATTACAGCAGGCTTATATAATTGGTAGTATCGTAAATCATAGTAGAATTTGGCGATATCAAATTAAACTACAATAGACTTTTGCGGTAGTACCGTAGACCACGATACTCTCTTGCGATGGCACCGTAGAATACTGCAGATTCTAGCAGTAGTAATCCACAGCAGACTCTTGCGGTAGGACTGTATAAGCAGCATTGACCAGTATATTCTGTAGAGAATTTAGTGAAAATGTAATTAAAATCTAATTAAAAGAACAATAAATTGAAATGGAGAAGATTGACATATAACGGTAAACAAGAAAAAGTATTATATTAGATTTGCTTTTATGGATCATTAACTTTCTTTATATCGATCCACAAGCAATGCATTTCAAATCCACAAACGCCAGAAATAGTTCTCTTCTCACTATATTATGTAATGTTACTTTTTTTTTAAATTGCGGTAGTTGGATGACATCTCGAGAGAACGAAATATCGCGACGATTTGTATGTAAATTGAGCAAACGGTTATTTTTTCCAAGTAAATAGTGCACGCAGACATCTGCCACGCATTTTTTTTTAAATTTAAGTAAAGCATAATTGTATCCATCGTCCACGGTACAAAACGGCGAAGAATATGGCGTAAGGTCGGTGCCTTATTTAATTGGAGATTTGCGCTCAATATACAGTTAATAAAGTAATCACTTTCAAAGCTACAGTTATATCTGTACCGGTAATTTCGTCTAATGATTTTCAGTAATCAATTTTTAATGACTTTGTTAATTAAAGCAATATTGATTATAATAGAAATTGCTGTAAATATATTATTACATACTGTAAAAAAAAGTTTTGTCCTTAATAAAAACTGTTTTAAATAGTAGACAATATTCTTCGTATATTTTCATGAAATAAAAAACTACATTTAGTTTAAACTCATTTTATCGTAATTATCTATTGTTGAATTTTTATTTCAAAGGAACGAAGTTAATTTTATAATTCATTTCCTCTACAACAGATTATACATGTTTTGATACCTTTCGTAAATTTAGGAGAGCAAGTAACTTAATTTTACAATTACGACGCCATCATGATTTCATCGTTTTTGTACTATAATTTAACGCTTCCTCTCTAACAGTGTTTCAACCAACCAACATTTCCAACTTTAGGGATCTCTAAGGCCCTCGTACAAATTATATTAAATCAAGGTCAGAGCAAGGCACAGGATAGAGTCAAGCTCCGTTTAACAAACGCTCTGGGTTCCCCATAGTTTAACATGCATATTAATTTATCTTCCAAGAATATAAGTTTAGAATTTGCATAATAAGTTACTTTACTTTCAAGTATCAAATAACGAAATTGAACCTAAGATATTGGACATATTTTTTTTATTATATATCGATCACAACATGCAAACACGAATATAATACGATCTCGTTTCCAAATATTGCATTAATTGCGGACGGATTTTCTCTCTTTATGCAATAATTGCGATTTTTCGCTCCCAAGGTGATCTCCGCAACAAAATACTGCTGTTGCGGTTCTGTGCAATTCGCATCAGTCGACCTCAGCTCACTTTTGGGGATTGTTTGAAACCCTAGACAGACATACGGATGGATGGACGTATGGTGCAACAATAAATGGCTATCACAGCGTGCTTCCGGTTCCGGTCAATTCCGTTCACAATATCGTTGCATCCGCGCACCACAGTTCCAGTTTCTGTGCTTCACTCCGGAAATCATTTTGCCACACAATTTTATGTTGCTTCGCCGCAACTTTCTATTTTTAATTTTTCCTGTTTCCACCGAAAACAAAAAAAAACAACAACAACAGTGGACGATACCGAAAGACAATTGCAACGAAGTTGCAGATCTGCAAGCAGCGTTTGGTCTCGCGCCGTGAACATCTTATCCAGTTTCATTCTCTTTCTTTCATACGAAATTAAAACGCAGCCAATTAGTCACAGGAGTGTTGTGCCTTTGATTACTTTCTTATTATGAAAAAGGTGCGTATACGTTATACACAGTAAGTAAGTTCTTAGCACTCATTAAGCACCTACAACTTTTAACTTTAATTATAGCGAAACGTCTTTCATCTAACACATTTGTACTTTTCTTTTCTTTGTCCAATTGTATATAATCATTACATATAATTAACAGCAATTAATTGATTTTCATAAATTTTGAAAAGATAATATAAGAATTATATTACCCGGCGTAAACCACTATTATATTATTAATGAATTGTTAAATTTTTGATTTCATTCATTAAATATTAAATTAATTAATTTATAAAAAAAGAACTTTCCAGAATTAAAGTACATTTCATTAAATTTACAGTTTTATATCTATTACAAATTATGCAGTTTTCTTTTACACGAAAGTTTATACTTTTCAATTTTCTCCAATTGATTGATACCGGTAAATAACACATACAGTGTATTTCATTTAAGATGGAAAATTAATGCCTTCAATTGGAAAGTGAATGAGCAATCCATTAACAAGACGCCATAAGTCGTGCATAATTTAAATGAAATAAGATATATTAAAAAAATTAAAAAGTACGCTCCTAATATTATTACTAGCAGAAAAAATGTGTAAATATATATAAAATTATTCCTGCTATTTGGTATTCATATATATATATTTTTTTGCATTTAGAAAATTGCGTGTATGCATGTTAATCTGTTGCATATATAAATTCATAATTATTCATAATCCCGTTAATTGCACTCATTGCACTACTGTATGCATAACTCGTTAAGCTTTAGTGACTAGATAAGATGAACGGAGTCCGATATCTAATCCAAATTAGCTAGGTTCTAAATCTGAATCCCGTCAATCCTTTACGACTTGGAAACTGCTTATTAAGCGTTTCCTACTGACCTCGATGAACTGAATTTGTCACAAGCAATTTAAAGGCAACACCCTTCCGATTGCTTCGTTTCCAATTCCTTGAAACGTAGCCGATATTGCTTTTTTCTATTGCTGTCGCATTTATGTTAAATTTATATAAACATCGTTTACCTTATATGGGCAAATCAAGTCAACAAATATATTAAACTTACTCGTAACGACAAACAGTAATATCTGCTATAATTTAATGTGCTTTGTGTCCGTGACATGCTAGAATCAATACTGTTGCAAAACAGTGTACTACTATAAGGAAACCAGGTATCACGATTGTTATGCAACGCATTTCCTAAGAACTATGGGATCGCGATTGTTCCGCTTCTTCCTGACCATAAACATTAATTAAAAACGCTGTTCGCGCCGCATTACAATGCAAAATAATAGGACGAGGCTTTTATTTATAAAAATAGGATTTGCGTCCGTCCGTCCATCCATAAATTCCGACTCATTACGCTTAATTAATATGAAGTGCGGTGATCGAAGCCAAAGGGTAAATTAGCGTGGCAAATGCGAAAAAGTGAATCGGACCGTTGCGGTCGGTCCGAAGACATTCGTTTCAACAATCCGTGAAGATTCGTTATTGTAAAAACGATTGCTCCGCAATTCGCATTCATTCCGTCAGGTCGTCGAGCACACTTTTTGTTTCTTTCCTTCCTTCTTCTGCACTTTGTCTCCTCTTCCTTCTTGATGGGATAGAAAGGCATTCGATTTGCAACACCTTTATTGATATCAATCTGATGTATTCGTAACTGTAACCCGCTGCAATAATAACGGATTGAAACCGAAAACGTAACGCAAGAATGAATATTGACGATCCTGCGATTTCTTCTTACCCACAGCAAAAAGTCACGGATTATCCCATGGTGTTGCGAGGAATTCTTATTTTTTTAGCGCTTTTTTATGTAGGTTCTTCTTTTCTACCTTTCGGTTTTGCTCGGAAACAATGAACCCACTTATTGTTTGCATTCGAATCGGCGAGATTTCTCTTGAAAACTTGGTAATTCGAATACAAATGAGTTTTAAATGACAGCGGCAATCTTAAATGCCTTTTGTTTCAGTCGTTCGACGAAAGTCCTCATTAGAGCCTAGAAGGCTTTTATAAAACGCGAACCTCAGATTAGCACGTGAATAATTAAAACTTACAAAGATTAAAAAAAAACACGAAACTGATATTAATTTGGAATTCCAATTTAATAATATTATGCGGTAACTCAATGTTGGGATAATGTAATAACGTGTATGAGCCATGCAATATACCAATAATCACCATGACCTTCACAAAAATCAATAATTTATAATTAGAATAGGCGCTTTGCATAAATTGTAGATATAAAAAAAAGTTATGAATATTCTATGATTCCTAGAATATTTGTAACAATGAGCTATTCTCAGAGACGCAAGCTGTAAATAAGTTTGATAAAAAATAATGCATTTTCGATGTAAACAGTTTGATACGAATGACTAATATTCATGACTGCCATTTATTAAATATTTGTATTAATTTAAGTTACTTAGAAGATTCACGTAGTTTTCATTTATAAGATTTGCTTCATCCCATCAAAATATATATTTAATATATGTGCAATAATAAATGTATTTTAAATAATCGTGGTGCATTTGTCTACACTTAAAGCGAATAATTTTCACTGCGCTACCTATGACCTATATTAAGTAACTGACCTTTCTTTAGAACCACGCTAAGAATACGAAATCAATTCGATTGGACGAAGAAGATTTCAATTACGATTTCTCTTTGAAATAACATTGATAAAATCAAAAAAGCCAATATATATAGAAAATACTTTATTTTTTCATAATTTGGATTGCATGCTGGAGGTTTAGCCCTCTTCCTTCATTCTTGCATGAAGGATAGCCATCTATAATGATTGTGGTTATTATGATTTTCCGGCGTTATTACTCTGTGACGGGTATATGCACATAGATATAGAAATATATTCGGTCAGTCGGCGCAGTCTGCGTCTTGAATGGGTAGGAAGGTGTGCTCAGCAATGGAAGAGATCTGAGGGTCACTCACTCCAAGCACTCTTCCTTAAACTCGCGTCTTGTGAGCACTCTGCATATCGTGTGAAACATCAAATTTTCAAAGAAAGCAACAATAAATATATAGAATCGCAATTACAGCAGGCGATAGCAATAAATGGCAAATTAGTTCCGCGTAAATTGAGCAATTCGTTTTCAAAGAACTTACTTTGTGACTTGTCCAAGGTTTGAATCAGTTTGCACTTCGACTTCAGTGCGCGATATCAGTGTTTTAGTTGGTGTTATTATGATCAATTGATTCAATTACATATAATTCACAGCAAGATGCACGTCTTCGAGATTCAACATATAGATTACGTACGGTTATATCGATTTTATTAATATTATTATTTTACAAAAAAAAAACTTTTGTCATCAGAATTTAAATGCTAAGAAACATTTATCAAATATTTTTATTGATTAATTATAATTACTTAGATATTAATAATTAAAAATTAAGTAATTAAATAAAAGTATTTTAATTAATTAATTTTCATGAAAAAAATATCTAAATTTCTTCAATTATTTACTGTTGGTTATAAAAACTTTGATAATTGTATTTAATATTTGCCAAAGGTGATTAATTTATTTTCACAGAATGAATTATTTTTTCTTATTTAGTAATAAACCTAAAAATAATGAATATGAATTATTTAATTATTATATTACTTTTTTAATTATGTTAAACCTGTATCAATCATTTTAATTAATATATTTATAAAAATTCAAAATTTGCTATTATATTTCTTATCATGTTTCTTTCTTAAATTATCTTTAAATTGTTTTATTTATTTGTATTAATCCGTGATCATTGGTAAGTGAAAATTGAAACTTGTCCGATTACAGTTTATTATAGTACCAATTAACTTTCTCAAAAAACATTAATTATTACATTACAATAAATATAAAATTTATTATATTCGATTTAATACAAAAAAAAACCAAATTATTGCAACATATATAAATAATTAATACGTATTTATAAAATCATAATAAATAGGTCTTTGCGTCCGGGAAATAATATCTAAGTTCACAAAACATATAAAAACAATAACGGAATTCTTTATGTAAATATTTCAATATTATGATTAATAATCATTAAATTATCTAATTAATTTGTCTTTAGATATTAGTAAACGTTTCAATTACAGTTTATTTCAATTACATTTGGATGAAAAATTTTGAAAAAAAAAAGAAGAATCTGACCATTTAAGACAATGCGATTGTTAGCTACACAATGCAATCATATAACCGGCTGTCACTTTTACACGCACGTAACGCAGTCTTGGTCATGTTTGATGTGTTTATAATAAACGTAACGATGATGTGAAACTGTACAATATTCTTTTTTCTGTGCGCTCGTACATCAAGCTTTACGGGCACCGTTAAGACGTCAAACGAAAAATTGTTTTTGTATTTTCAATTTTCATTCCGAGTTTAATGAGCCCATCGTGTTCAATTTCTGTCTTTCCATTGCCGCATTGCGCAACGATGATTGGATCTGCAAGCATTTGATATTTCAATCCAGTTTTGAACTGTTGGGAATTTAGAAACAAATCCGTCTACATTTGTTTTTGCTTTATTTAAATGTGAACAATTATAAGATCACTTTTAGAAAGTTGAAATATCTTAAACGTATTGTAGCCATACTTGGGATGAATATATAATTGAACATTTTCTTTAATTTGTAATGATTTAATTATAATGTAAATTTAATTCTTTTTCATGTCTTGTGGTTATATATGATTAGTTTAATAATAATGTTGCTATTTCTTCTAACAAATGCATTAAATATTCAAGGATGATGCAGATGGTTTCTCGAACGGAACATCCAACGGTATGGTGGATGCAGCATTTCGAAAAATACAAAGGAATTGCACCGGCTTCCATATATGGCGTATCGAGGTAAACAAAAAATTTGCTTTTTAATACAAGAAGATTTAAAACTACAATTATTGTTAATGGCTCATTACGTGTTTCTTCGAGATAATAGCATTTTAGATAATACCTCTTAGAGAGGTGACAGTATAGCTTAACAGTAATTTACAACATGCGGAATGGAAATTAGTTGCATGTTTGTTGTAGGACAAACGTTATTTACATTACAAGAAAAAGGTCGTGGCTAAACAAAAAAAAAACAATTCACATATTCATGAGAAAATTTGTTATACCATAATGAGACATGTACAGAAGTCATTAATCTTTGTCCAAGCGTAATAATCTAATTATCTTGTTAATGTGACTAGAATATGAATGTTGTTGCACTGCCCAAAGACAATTACGGTACATTCTACGATGCAGACTCCTACATAGTATACGCATCCTCTCAACAAGGTGCCTCAGCAACAATAGACACAGTGGTAAATACCAATAAACGGGCATTTAACATTCCAAAAAAATGATACCTTAAATTGCATTATTAGTGTAGGGAAGTTAAAGGCCCGATTGAAATTCATATTCACTTTTGGTTGGGTTCTTCAACGTCTGCGGAAAAATCCGGAGCTGCAGCTTATAAAACCGTGGAACTGGATGGATATTTGAGTGGAGTCGGCATCCAGCATCGGGAAACTCAGGGCAATGAAAGTCCGCGTTTCAAAAGCTACTTCAAAAATGGAATTCGGTATTTACATCGCAATAATAAACTCTTAATCTACAATACTTACGTATAACAATTATTTATAGCATTTTGAAAGGTGGCACGAATACTCCGTTACGCGAAATAATCAACAACAATCATCCGAAATTATATAAGATCAAAGGTAGGAGAACGCCGATACTGACTCAATTGAATTCCATTTCCTGGAGCCACTTCAACAGCGGCGATGCTTTCTTGGTGCAAACGGAAAAGGTAATCTTTGTTTGGATAGGCCGAGCCGCGAATGCCGTGGAGAAGTTACACAGCGCAAAGGTATAAACTCATCGCTTAACGCATTCTCGTATTAATTAGATTATTTTAGATAGCAAATCAACTGAAGACGGAAACGGGAATTCAAAAAATTACATTTATAGACGATGGCTACGAACAAACTATGTCCGCGAGCGAAAAGTCGGAGTTTCAGTGTTATTTACCATTAGATAAAAGACACGTTTTGCCACCGAATCACGACTCAGTTGATGAAGAATACGAGAAGAGTTACAGATCGACACTAAGGCTTTACCGATGCACGGACAGCAGCGGGAAATATAGAGTGACGGAAATTAAGGGAGGACCACTTCTGCAAACGGATCTTGAATCTGATGTAATTTTCACTACTTGTTAATAATTGATTATTTTATTAACATTTGTTGGATTTTAGGATGTTTATATTATTGATCATGGCATCCATGGTATTTGGGTTTGGGTTGGGAAAAGGGCCAGCGACAAGGAAAGGGTTGAGGCTATGCGCAATGCCAGAGGATTTGTTAAGAAGAAAAAGTATCCAAACAACACAAGCGTAACCAGGGTAGTTGAAGGGTCCGAGTGTTTAGAATTTAAAATGTTGTTTCTCCATTGGACTGACAGAGACGCTTGCAAAGGGAAATCTTCCAGTTAGTATAATTTATGTAATTTCATTTATTATTTAATAATTTGGTTCATGCAGTTGCTAAACGAGTTATAACAAAGTTCGACGCATTGACAATGTCAGAGAGACCGGCTTTGGCCGCAGAAACTCAATTGGTCGATGATGGTTCAGGCTCAATTATGGTTTGGAGAATTAAAGGAAACGATGCAATTGAAATACCTAAAGAACGTTACGGTCATTTCTTCTCCGGAGATTGCTATATTGTATGGTATAACTATAATACATCATCTATCAGACATATTGTGTTTTATTGGCTGGTAAGTATATTTAAGTTCTTTTCTAACTTGAAATACAGAAGTTTTATTTAGGGTTTAAATGCTCATAAACAAGAGATTAAGGCAGCTGAATTAAAGGCCAATGAAGTCGATAAGCAATTGGAGGGCGTCGCCGTGCAGATCAGGATGGTACAAAGCAAAGAACCTGCACAATTTCTTCAATTATTTAAAGGAAAAATGATTACATATAAGGGTGAAGGAACGGATTACGATGGTAATATCGATTACGCGTAATAACAATGCATTAAGAGTTTACATTTATAGAGTCTGGTCGTAATTTGAAACATCCTAGTAATTACTTGCTGCAGATCCACGGCTCAACGTCGTTTAGCAGCAAAGCCACTCAAGTCAACTACAAGGCCAATGCGTTAAACTCGAATTACTGTTTCGTTCTAAAAAAGGGAAAGCACTATTTCATTTGGTGCGGAAATACTTCGACCGGTGATCAAAGAGAAATGGCCAAACATTTTACGGGAAAAGATTTTGAAATAATTTTAGAAGGTAGATTTGCGTAATAATAATAATATAATGATGGAAATTAATATCATTGAATTTACTTTAGGGAAAGAACCGAACGAATTCTGGGATTTGCTAGGAGGCAAAACGGCTTATACAACATCTAAAATGTTAAGTGTCGATGGATTGCAGAAACCTGCGAGGCTATTTCAATGTTCTTCCGGAAGCGGAAAGTTCAGAGGTGCGCTATAAATCATGCTTATCGTAAATATTGATTTATTGTTTTTCAGCTGAAGAATTATTTAATTTTTCGCAAAGCGATTTAGTACCCGAAGATGTTATGCTTCTGGATGCTCACGATACCATCTTCGTGTGGATTGGTAAATTAAGTACTAAAGAAGAAAGCAGACTTAGTTTGGAATTGGCTAAAGACTATCTTAAATCCGGTAAAAATAATTCAAATATTACGTGAATCAAATATATTAAATATATATTTTAGATCCTTCCGGAAAAGATGTTAATACTCCTATTGTTATAATCCGACAAGGAAACGAGCCTCCCAATTTCACTGGATTTTTTAAACCATGGGATGAAAACATGTGGAAGGTATATCCTTCAACATTTATACTAATAAAACACTAATAAATTTACTATATTTAGAGCTATAAATGTTTCGACGATGTCAGACAGGAATTGCAAGGTGGAGAGATTATACCGAAACCAGTGACCGGAAATTCTTACGGTGAAGAAGTTTTTGATAGATACGATAAGTATCCTATAAGTATCTTAAAAGGACCTTCGGAGAAACTGCCTAGTAAAGTTGATCCTTTAGCCAAAGAGGTGAGTAGAAATAAAATAATAAATATATATTTTAAAACTATCAAATTTTATTTTAGCTTCATTTAACTCACGATGATTTCGTATATCTTTTCAAAATGCAATATAGGGAATTCGAAAATTTACCAAGATGGAAGCAGCAGGAACTGAAGAAAAAAGTTGGATTATTTTAATCCGTAATATTATGATTTTAAACAGGTGTTGGTTGTGTGTACAATAACTATTTATTATTTTGCGTTAAAATTTTGGCTGTTTAAAATAAATTTTTATTATTTTTTTGTATTACTATAAATTCCATACATAGAATTGATTTGTATTTTGTAGTAATCATAATGAATTTACAGCTTCGGAAAATTAAATTGTTAAGTTATTATATTTAGAACGTTATTCAACTTATCTTGTTGTATTGCTTTCTGTTCAAGAAGAGAAGGAATTATTTTCATATGTATATCATATTTGTCTATAAATACATATTTTTTAATATTGTATATTTATTTAAAATACAAAAGAAACCTTTACATCAGGGGTCGCACAACGTGATGCCCGCAATGCAATTTTAAAAAGATTACAGGCACCAAGGTATAGCAATTTTAATTCATTGAACTACAAACACTAATAAAAATGTGAAGTCACCCCCACATGGTGTCCACCGAACTCCCGTATTTCTGAAATATGCACTCCTAGTAGAAAAGATTGTTTAGCATTGCTATAGATCAGTGATTCTCAAAGCGAGGGTCGCAGGATAATTGATGACACACAGTACAGCATGAATGGGTATGTAGTAATTTCCAAACTTTAAGCTTTAGATTATATGAAATAAGTCGAAATTACAGTTTTTCCCATTAATAGTTCTGCAGAAATTATTTTATTAATATTTGTAGCAAATTTATAACCATTTCCTTCATTTATCTGAAATTACTTTTTTATATTATTTTCTGATTTAGTTTCAACCTAAAACTACATAAAAAAATATTAATCAACGTTTAAATTTAAAAAATGCTGTAACATCATTAGTATTATGATTAGTATGATACAATGAAAGGTAAATAAATAAAAGGTAAACACAAATATATATAATGTGGTATAAATAAAAGATTTTATTGTACACTAAAACAGATCGTTTTGGTTTTACAATTTGTATAAAGCATAGAGAGAGGATAATTATTATAAAATACCATTTCTAAGTTTTTAAAAAAATATCAACAAGTTTAATCGACAATAAATATAATTACCACCGTTAAGGCACAGTTTTTTCATCTTCAATCAATTACTTAACAAATCGAACTACAGTAATGTCTATTTGTATTTTCAACTCCCATTTATATTAACATGAAATTAAACAACATAACACACAAATAATTAGTGAATTTATAACAAGAAAAAAAAATAATATACAGAGTGCAAAACTGTACTTGCGCGGAATGTAAAGTAAAAAACTAATAAATAATAAATACATCTACAAAATATATAGAAGTTCATGTTTCATTTTTTACTCCATGGTTATTTAAGTTACGCTTAAATAGTTAAATTCAGAAGCCAAAAATTAATAAAAACATTATATATATATAATATATTAAAGCGAGAGACAACAAATAAAAAAAATTAAACAAAATGTTTTAACGGCGATTCAATAAAAAAAGGAGAGGATTTATTTACATTATATAGAAAATAAATTGCATTCTTAATTTTCAATATTAATTGTTTAAGTAATTAAGGCGGGCTTATTGAGCATATATAAAATTTCACTCAAATTATTTTTACTTTTAAACGCAGCATTCACAGCTCTCATTCAGTTTAGTTTAATATTGTATAATATATCACGATTCCATTAATTAATAATCATTTGACATTCATCGACGTATTAGCTGGCAATGTGGCCGATCTTTGCTGTACATTCAGATACGATTTAAGTGATGATCTAGTTGACTCCCTAAGTAATAAAAATCATCAAAAGTACATTAAATGTTAAGATACAATTAAGATAATAAAGACTGTAAAGCACAACACAAAAGCTTACGCTCTGGGATACCCTGAACATGGTCAATTACAATGTAACTTACCTAGGTGAGACCTTGGCGGAATCTATGGCATTGGAATTGTTAGCTTTATAGCCGCATTTCTGAATCTTCTTACTAAGTCTATTAACCCAGTTCTTTTGCTCGTCGTTCGATGGCGCTAAGAGTAGCAATTCTTTGGCATACGTAGGATCACTATGCAGCTTGCATGGCGGCACATTGTCTTCTTTCCTTTCTAAATGTTCTTTATGCACTTTCACTCGACATCCTGTAACGCAGTTGAATATTCAATTTTAAAAGAATCACATATAATTTGTTTAATCTTACTTCGGCATTCCAAAGCTGGAGGTGGTTTGAACATGTGCCACATTGGCTTTGGGCACACCTCGCAAGTAGTCGGCATATGATATGAAATTTGCAAAAACTCGTGCCATTTATGTACTAATGGCACTTGCTTATCGTCGCCACGAATCGAACTTATATCCAAAGTATTTCCTTGCTCATCCGTTTTCCTCGATTCTCCTTCGCCAGCGTATAATAACTGGAAAATCCTAGGAATATCCTTTGAATCAGCACGAATCACGTCGCCCTGCGTAACGGATCTAACGTGAAACACTTTGCTAAAAACAGAAATCACCAATTATATCCAAATTAATAATTATTTCATTTCAATTTTTACCCTAAGTCAAGAACAATGACGGGATCCGAATTTTGCTTATCATTTTCCGAGTTATAGAAAATCACTTTCTTGCTGGACACAACGACATATTGCTTTTTCCAACCGTGACGCTTAATATTTTGTTTATTAGGAATGGAGAGCCAGCCTTCCAATCTAGCCGAATCCAAATTAATATCATCTCCTTCATTGTCAGCTGAACTTAAAGACGCAGTCTCGCTATTCAAAACAGACAACTTTTTCTGTAACTGCTCAATTTCTGAATCTTTACTAGCCATTTCCATTAGATATCTGTTGTTCAAAAGAACTTCAGCATCCAATTGATTCTAAAACAAAAATAATGATATAAATAAATCAATATTTAGAAAAAAACAGAGATCTTACATTTAACTCCTGTATATTCTTTTGATGCAATTGGCTATATTTCTCTTTCTCCAAAGTCAATTCCTGTTGCAGTTTCTTCAAATCCTTCTCCTTCCGTCTCAAATCCGAACTAGAAATTTTACTCTTGCCTTTTCCACTAGTGTTATCTTTTCTATTCATAATTTCATGTAGTTTGTTAACCGCTTGCTGCTTAAGTAAACTTTCTGTATCCAATCTTGCTCTAATCTTTTCTAGCTCCTCGCTGTTCGCCGTATTTTTATTCAATTCCTCCTGCAATTGTTTGATTTGTCTATTCAATTCATCCTTATCTTTTAAAAATTGATCATTTTGTTTTTTTAAGTCCGATTCTCGATCTTTAACATTATTAATCAAGATTTCCTTCGCATTCAGATCATTTCGGTGCTTCGCCAAAATATCTTTTAACTCCAACTCTTTCATTGTTTTCTCCTTTTCCAAATCTGCAACGGTCTCTTCAGCAATTGATCTGGCAAGTGCTTCGGAATCGGCACGAGCAATCGCAATTTGACATTGGTGTTTCAATGACATCCTTTCATCCTCAAACTCTTTATTCATTTTCATCTTTTCTTCTAGTTCTTCTTTCAATTCCACCGTTTGAGTTTTATACAACGTTGCAAAATATTGTTCAGTTTCCAACGAATCTTGAAGTTCTTTGATTTGCAATTGTTCCACAGACCAATCACGTTTAACTTTAAAGAGATCTTCTTCAATAGACTTTTTTGATTCCTGCAGCTGTGTAATGTCAATTAATATTTTAGATTCTTTCGCTTTCAGACGCGCTATTTCCGATAAAGTTTGTCCCAATTCAGATTGAATAATGGATTTCTTCTGTTGCTCTTGTTCAATCTGGCTATGTAAGGCTTTCACCTTTTCGATCTCTTGTCGATGTTCGCCTTCTAATTTTTGCAAGCGCTGCTGGATTTGTCTGTAATCGACGGACAGCATAGATATTTGTCGTTCTTTCTCCTGAGAATTTAGATCTGCTTTTTGTCTGGCATTCTTCTCCTCGTTTAATTTTGTTTGTAACGCTATAAAAATACAAATAGTTAATAACGGAAATATAAATCGGTGAAAACAAAATTGAAAAATAATTACCCAAATTAATTTTTTCCACGAGTACTAAACATATATATTTTTTTTATGAAAGTATTATTTATATTTCCTAAAGTTTAGATACAAAATATAAGAAAGACAACTCACCTTTCACAACTTCTAAATTCGCTTCTTCCTTATTCATAATTCTACTTTTTGTTGTTTCCTCGTGAGCTTTAACTTCTTGGTCATACCGATTTTGAGCTGCTTTCAATTCTAAACTTAAACTTGCACATTCCTTCTCCAGCGTTGAAACACGTTCGGTTACTTGCATATTGTCCAGGGATAGTTTTCCTTCTTTTTGGCGGCTTCTTTCCACTTCACCCAACAAGGACTGAACGCGATTTTCGAGTACAAGTTGCTGATCGGAAGCCTGCGATCTGGAACTTCTTTCCTGCGTTAGTTGTCCTTGCATGGAAGCAATTTCACTTTGCAAGTTAGCTTTCTGCATTTGCAAATTGTGAAGTACAGTTTGATATTCTCCGGCCATTTGATCTGAAGTATTCTTAGCCATCGTCAATTCGGCTGCCTGTTTCCGTAATCGCTGACAATTTTCACTTTCAACTTTGACTTTGTCTTGCAACTCTGCGATTTGTTTCTCCATCAAATTAATCTTGTCATTGTGTTGTTGATTGTTGTTCATTTCTCGCGTTCTTTTATTCATCTCTTCCTCTAGCTGTTCCTTCAGTTCGACTAGCATTTGTTCATTTTTCTTGCGAACTTCTATCTCAATCTCCAGTTTTCTCTGGACTTCTTTGTGGGCGTGTTTCGCTATCGTCAATTGTTTTTCGCAGTGCGAGACCTCATCTCGCATTTCATTTTCCCGTTGAGCTAATGTATCTAATTGAGTGATTAAAATTCGTTGTTTAGTTTCTAAGGCCGCGGTGTTGCTCTTCTCTTGTTCCAAGAGATTTTCCAATTTGCTTACTTGAGCACTAGAATCAACTACATGATTGCTGTCCACGTGGTCAGTGTTTGTGAGCAATTGATAGTCAGAATTATAAGTAAAACCAATAAAAGGTAAATGATTGCCAACAAAATTGCTAGGCGTAGGAAAAATTTCTTCAGGGCTTTCGTCTTTTTCATAATCATCAAAGTTACTAGTGTCATCGTCACCAGACAATTCTGGTACAACTGGTGGGACGGACTCACGGAGATTGTCAAATGTCCATTGGTCATTTATAAAGAATGGATGATTTTTTATTTCATCCACTTTATTTCTTCCTGTTAATGAAAGCAAATACATTAATTAATCAAATGATGCTAGAAAATAATGTAAATATAATTATCTTACCTAAACGTTTAGTTCTATCGCACAGTAATCCTTGTATTAAAGATTTTGCTTCTTTAGTAATTTCTATCTCAGGAGGGAAAGTCAAATTATTTTCATGGTACATAATTTTGTTGTACGTCCCCAATAAGCTATCCGCATAAAAGGGCGTTTCTCCAACCAACATTTCGTATACAAATATACCGACGGACCACCAATCGCATTCCCTTCCGTAAATACCTTTGCCGTGGCTTTGAAGAACTTCTGGTGAAATGTAATCCGGCGTACCGACTACGTTATTAGATCTGACCAAACCATCTTCATCCATCCTCATACAAGTACCAAAATCCGCTAATTTCAAATGCCCATACTTATCTAACAACATGTTATCAGGCTTAACATCCCTATGCACAAACCCCATGGTATGTATAACGTCCAGAGCAAGAACAACTTCCATTGTATAAAATTTCGCCCACTTCTCTGGAATTTCGTAATTCGACATCAAATTAACAATATCGCCACCGGGCATATAATCCATGACCATGTACAAGTTTTTAGCATCCTGGAAGGCAAAATGCAAGCGCACGATCCATTCTGAACTGGCGTGTGCCATAATATGTCTTTCTTCCCAGAAGAATGCAGAATCCGACCGTTTGATCAAATCCGCTTTGCTCAATCTTTTCATCGCGTAGACCTGCCGCGTAAACTTGTGCCTCACCAGTTGTACTTTACCGAATGCACCTCTTCCAATCACCTTAATATGTTCATAATCATCCGTTTTCATACGCAACTTTATAATATCAGATGCAAACGAATCATCTGCAAATAAGAAAAGCAATTAATCATTGTTCATTTTTGGTAGTGATTTGATTAATTACATCGATTTGTGTAAACTTCTACGTTCTTTAATTTCTTTACGGACGGATGATCGCAGTCGGTGCATAGGGCTTGCACCGTATCTAAAAGCGAATCGATGTTTCCTATACTTCTTGGATCCTGTATGCGGTCCTCTAACGCCCGGAGACGCCTCTCCCTATCCTCATCAATCACCTTCTCCATCTTCCGAACGGAATTATGATTATTGTGCATCGAATCTCACGAAAATGAACTAAAACATAAATATATTTACATATAATAGAACATTGATTTTTTGTCAAAAATGCAGTTTTTTTTCTACTTGTTATGAGATTTCAGATTATTAACTATTCAAATTAATCATAAGCTAGTTTTATATTTTACGAGTTAACACATTAATAACAGAATCCCATTGATAGTTTTAGTATTAGATAACATTACTATTTATCTATTAAAATAGTAAATAAAAATATATTAATCTTATAAAATTAAATTTAAAAGTAGATTACAATTAGATTCAGGCAAAACATTATATGTGATATCTGCATTTACAATACAAATGTGCTTACAACAGAAAGTGAACTCAAATGATAATACAATTATATAAGGATTGCTGAGATAATCCTATTAAAAATTTCAATCTTATGAAAAATACAATTATAGATGTACATACCATTTTAAAATTGGATTATATTGCACACTTTATGCGAACCAAAGTTAAAATTAAACATCACACTTTTATGTAAAAAAAAATAAGGATGAATAATCAGTCAGTAATAAATAATAATAAATTCTAGTCAGTTTCACAGTCAGAAACTTTCCCCAGACATTTCGAAATGCATACATTATATATTAAATAAGTCAGACAATGAAGAATACACTTAATTAGTTGTTTGTAAGTGCTATGTATTGTGTATATTATCAGCAATGCTATGATATCATACCATGAACTTGTATGTATACAAAACTTTGATTAACACTAAATTCTTGGCTAGATACAAAAAGGAAAACTAACCTCGGCATTCCTGTTTCCTGAAGCAGTTAGTGTTTCACGACACGCCAGTTCCCGTTGTCACAGTCACATCCGAAACGCACAATACATTATTCTCTACTCGATAATAAACTCAACACTAAATAAATTTTCTTCCTTATATTATTTACTTATGGCACTACGAACGGCCATTTTACTTTTGAGTCAATTGTGTGCACTTGCTTAACTTAAACTCAAAATTACAGATCTCTATAATATTTTAAAAACCAGATGGAGCTGTACAAATTTTAAACCTACTTAAAGTAATAATTATTATTTGTTGCTGTTTTCATTATATATTTTACAAAAAAATATAAATCTTTATGCGTTACTTGCATTATTCATTTATGTTATTTAATAACGGAAAAAATTAATTTTGTTTGTTATGTTCAAATGGATCAGTGGGAGGGAAAGAGAAATTTGTATTTACTATTTACCCTCCAAAACTGGTAATACAGTTGGAGACATTATACCAAGTTACCACTAGTTGTCAATTAAAGTAATAATTGTTATTAAACAATTAGAGAACGTAAAATGAGTTTGTAGTTACTAGTAAGTGGAAAATAATATTTTTGTTCAGTGCAATATTCAATACACGTGTGATAGTCATAACATAACCTGCAACATTGAAGCATGGATTCAAAATATGACTTGCTTGGATCTAAGAGTGTGAAGAAGTTTCATCTAAGTCCAAAGCCAAAACCAATTATATTTAATTCCAAAAATGGACCTTCTTCTCCAAAGAAAATTAAGTTCAATAATACCAAATTTGAAACAAATTCTCTATCTGTTACCAATGGAAAGAGTAAAATTGATATCCAGGAACAGAAGAAGAAGTTGCCTGTTTTCCAAAAGAGAGCACAACTGTTGAATTTGATTCAAAAACATGATACCTTAATTATTCTCGGAGAAACAGGTAGTGGAAAAACAACTCAGATTCCACAATTTATCCATTCTGCTCGTTTACAAAATAATGGACGAATTGGAATTACCCAGCCTAGACGTGTTGCAGCTGTTAGTGTTGCTATAAGAGTTGCTCAAGAAATGGGAAACACAGTATGTACATTTAAATCAATCATTATTTTTTTCATTAATCTATTTGTTATTTGTAGTTAGGTGTTGGTGAGATTGTTGGGTATACAGTAAGATTTGAAGATGTCACTTCGAAACGCACTAAAATTAAATACTTGACTGATGGAATGTTGCTCAGGGAAGCAATTGCAGATAAATTGCTGATGGATTATACTGTATTAATCTTGGATGAAGCACATGAAAGGACCATACATACTGATGTATTATTTGGCATTGTGAAAGATGCTCAAAAAAATAGAAAAGAAAAGAAATTGACTCCTCTCAAGGTAATAATAATGGAAGTGTTACTCTTGAAAAATATTATATTTTCTCTTTCTTATTAGGTGTTATTGATGTCTGCAACCATGGATGTTGACCATTTCTCAAAATATTTTAATAATTGCCAAGCAGTTTATTTGGAAGGCAGAACATATCCTGTAAATGTATTTTACACAAAGACCACTCATGAAGATTACCAGACAGCTTGTATTGCAACGTTCTTCAAAATCCATAGGGAGGCTCCGGCCAAGTGCGTTTTTCACTATTCAAATTTGTATCATTTTTATAACATTCTTATTATTCCAGTCATGACGTTCTTATGTTTTTAACTGGCCAAGAGGAAATTGAAGCTGTCGCGCATCAAATAAAAATTCTGGCTAAGGATCCTGACGTCGAAGGTCCTCCAATAAAGGTGTGCACTTTGTATGCATCTCAACCAAGCACTCAGCAAATGACTGTGTTTCAACCAGCTGGTCCTAACACGAGAAAATTAATAATAAGTACAAATGTCGCTGAAACTAGTGTAACAATAAGTGGAATTAAATATGTAATTGACAGTGGAATGGTTAAAGCCAGGTAGTTTTATCGTTAAATTGTTTAAAATAAATATATAATTTGTTTTATTTTAGGACGTTCCATCCTTCTACTGGTTTGGATTTATTGAAAATTCAAAGGACGTCGCAGGAGCAAGCTTGGCAGAGAACAGGAAGAGCAGGACGCGAAGCGGAAGGCTCGTGCTATCGCATTTACACGAAGGCTCAATTTGAAATGATGCAGAAAACAACAACACCTGAAATTCAGCGAGCAAACTTAGCAACTGTAGCGATTCAATTGCTGGCGCTTGGAATTCATGCTATGCGTTTTGACTTCATGGATAAACCCCCAAAAGATGCCGTCCGTGCAGCGTTTGAACAACTAAAGAGGCTCGAAGCTATCAACGACATTGATAAGTCTGATTTAACACCTCTGGGTAAAAATATGGCGCAATTTCCTTTGGATCCGAGATTCAGTAAAGTGTTACTATCTGCTCAAAATTATGGCTGTTTAGAAGAGGCTTTGACTATTGTCGCTCTGATGAGTGGCGAGTCGATATTTTTGAATCCACCGTCGAAAAGGGAACAAGCTCAAACTTCGAGACAGAAATATTGTTCTGCTCTTGGAGATCATATAACACTCTTAAATATATACAGAGAATTTAATAATATTAGTCAAAATAATAAAAGGAGCTGGTGCCGGGATAATTATATTCACATGAGAAACATCCTTTACGCACGTGAAGTACGTACACAATTGGCCGACGTGTGCAGAAGATGCGAGATACCTGTATCTAGTTGCGGCAGCAATATGGATCAAGTTAGGAAATGTTTACTAACAGGGTTGTTCACTAATATAGCAGAAATTCACAAAGATAAACAATATATTACAGTGAGTATTATACGTACATATTGCTTGGAAAAATTATAATTTTTTCATTTTTCTAGTTGGATAAACGGCAAGTAGTTACTATTCATCCCAGTTCAGTATTGCATGGCCAATTGCCTCCTTTGCTGCTATTCACAGAAGTTGTGCAAACTACTAAATGCTATTTACGAGGTATATCTACGATAGAAAGGGAATGGTTGGATGAGATAGTTCCTAATTATATTAGATCACATAATATCAGGTCTAAAGATTAATTTGTTTTTATAAAACAATTATACTCATCATCTTGTAAGTATTGTTAATAATTAATGTTAAATAATTAATTCGTTATCAATGTTAAATATTATTAAATATACTATTTTATATAATGGCCATAAATTATTATTTCCAAACGATATTTTCTTCAATTTTGTAAACTAATAATTGTAATCAATGTAATTATTTTTATATATCTATAAAATTATTAACAAATATAAATTATACATGGAAACGCTACCAATTATATTTGACTTACAATTTATTAATTTTTTTGTATCTACAGTGTTTCTGATCTAACAAATTTATTGACAAGTTTCGACATTTTCTAATGGCTGTTCCATGGTGCCAGTTTCTCCACATCCAAATCTTTTAAAGTCAACAACTTCCACACCATTCTCTTCTAAGATTTCCTTCACACTGAAATTTTCGTCGTGTAAATATTCTTGATAAATTAAACACGTCTCATCTTCAACATTCTTTTCTGGTATATCAGATGAACATCCAACTTTTTTGGGGTCTAGTCCAACAACGTGCTGACACAATTTTTTTCCTAACTCGTCCAAATTGACTTCCTTATCAATATTTTGTTTCAATGCAATTACCCCTCCAAATCTGCCCATCAGTGTTTCAGTTCCATTATTTCCAGCTGGATGTGCATATGAGGATAAATGCACATTGTCATCTACTTTAAAACACATTGCTCTTTTCAAAACAGCGTTTTCTCCAACAGTTCCAATCATTAAAGCCAAGTGGTCTGACAATGATTTACCATCATTGGTTTTTAAGTCCTTCAGCTGTTCAGTGTCAAAACATACCTGTAATATATGGAAAATACATTAAATGAACTGTATTTGCTATACAAGAATAATTACTTTAACAATTCTATCCCCCTGAGGTTTGGGTGCATGCTGAATACAAGTATTAGCAACATTGTGTACCATATTTTGGAAATGCTCATTACGTGCAACAAAATCGGTTTCACAGTTTACTTCTACTAATGCTGCTGTGTTGTTCTTAATCAAAACTCCTACTAATCCTTGAGTGGCTTGTCTGCCTTGTAATTTTGTTGCTTTGGACCAGCCTAAGCTTTGAGCTTGCTGCTTCAACCATTCTTCAGCCTGAAACAATGTAAATTCATTTCACTGTATGCTATTCATTTATTAACTCACTTTAGTCAAGTCATTGTTGTGTAATTCCAGTGCTTTTTTGCAGTTGGAGAATGTGTAGCCAGTTTTCTTACGTAAGGTAGCCAGCATGGATTTTTCCACATTAAATAGTGAGAAAGATGTATGGAGTTTCCGAACAAAGTATTTGCCAATCATCTGCAGAAGAATAACATTAATTATTATCAATTACCATATAGAAAATTTGATGTTACTGTACAAATGGTGATGGAAAACTTCTGTTACCATGGAAAATAAATAAATATATGAAATGGGGGGTGAATTTGATGTTTGAGTGAGGTATTGATTGAATTTGTACACATCAAGTAGAGTTCTCTTTACAAGTGCTGTTTTATAAACTATTTCATGGACATTTATTGAGGTTTGTTATATAAAATTACCTTTAAATTGCTTAGAATTTCGGGTTTAAATGTAGATAACCTCAAAATTAGTTAACACGATTATGTAGTGCATATATCTACGTGACGTCAGGCGAAAGTTAATGGTTTTCAAATTCAAATTTTTGCAACATTTAATAATCAAATATATACAATTTTGTTAATTTATTATCTTCTAAATATGATTTGTGCTTTAATTTATTATTTAGATTTTAACATTTACATTACTTTTCAAAGATTGAGTCTTTGTTTGAAATATTTAAAAGATAAAAGAAACGATTTACACATGAAACTAATTAATTACTTAACAGTTTGTTTCCAATAAAAGTTTGTACGATGTCTTCAAGAGATGTTGAAAAAGAACGACTTTTTAAGAAGATTGCTGAGAAAAGAGTACAGCTTGAAGCAAAGGGATATATTCCGCCACGGAAAAAACGATATCCATTACCAGAAGACTTCAATGTGGCTGGAAGACCTCTATTCTCTTTACCACCGGAAATCATTAAACCAATTTATGCATCAGCTCACCCAACATACAAGAAGAAGTTGGCGGAGCAAAAGCGTAAAGGTACTTTGTTTTCGGTCGTCGGTTTACAAATTATTCATATAAATACCATCTTTCAGCTGAGGAACAAGCTAAGAAAATGTATTCCTACACCGAATTACGGAAACAGAGGGAAGAGTTTCGCAATCGTTTAGTGAAATTGATCACTGGCAAAGATGTGCTCTCGGAAAATAAACATTGCATAACCAGAACGGAAAACGAGACATTGCGATACTATTATTACATTCGTCACGGAGTTGACGATACATACGTAGCTCCATTGGAAGATTGCATTCTGCAAAGAGTAATAAATCTTAATATTTATGTTTATTTTCATTTTCATTTTATCATTTGTGTTCGTTTGAGCAGATTCTGAGGTTGCTTCATAAGAAACTTAAGATGTGGAAGGAACCGCTAGATCAGGCTATAAAAGACATGAACGATGATTACATTTTGGCAATGAAGAAATCAATTGTAGATTTTGTTCTGAAAGATGCAAATTTAGAAATTGCGAATGTTGATGAATTTGCATCCCCCGAGAAAATCGAAGCGGCAAGTCACAGCGTGGAATGGAAACCAAATTATGATGCAACTAGGGCAAAAATATCGAAAATAATTATTTCCATTAATCCATGCATTTGTGCTTTGAACGATCTATGGCATTCCAAGTTTAAGTAATTAAGGACTTTTCTTTTCAAAACGATTTACTTATATTATTATTTTTTTAAAGCGATTTTCGATTGGTTGATACTAAACTCTTAAGACAAAAAAATAAAGCGTATGAACTTATCGACTACAATTGGACCGTGAGCGAACATATTAAGCACGGAAAGCAAGTTCTAATAGATGAATATTATCAGTCTGTAGCTGAAATTTTATTAAATGGCGCAAAGAGGAATAAAATTCCATCATTAAGTAGAGTGAAGGCGACAAAACGGTTTTATAAAGCTATAAATATAATTATGACGCACCACTTACAAATACTTTGCTTTAAATCTCTTTACGATTATGTGGATTATATTACCGACGTTAGAGTAAGTACATGAACAAGAAATTCTAGATTCAATTAAAATTGTCATTTAGTTAAAAAATAGAGGATTCGAGATCAATCTCGTCCAAAAAGTCACAATATTGGCGTTCGAACCACCCTTCAAACACTTTCGAGAAGCAATCACTAAAGTGATTGACGATATATGCGAAGCTGTAATGATATTTCCTAGAATCGAACCAGGGCCAACAATTAAACCAATCATTCTTGACGATGAACTGGAAGAATTTCAAGAAATGGATCATCTCACTGTCAGTCAAGTATATTAATAAAATTTCTTAAAAAAAACAGAAAATGTTTTAGCCGTTAATACCAGAGGAATTAATCATCGGGTATAAGATAAAATTAAAAGATTTCTTGGACGAACAAAGAATAGGACCAGAATTACGAGTCCAGGATTTCGATGATTACATGCCACTGGTGAATGGCGATGTAAGGATAAAAAACTTGAAAGAAATTCATTTCATATAATTAATAAATGGTTACAGCTAGAGAACGAAGTAGACACATTTCTAACTGATGATCACACTTTTGAAGAATACTGTGAGAAAATTGAGAGTCTCAAAAGTATAGCTGATGAGATCCCTCTCACCATTGAATATATATCTACTATTGGTATGTATGATATGCTTAGGTTCACTTTGGTTGAAGATTTAGTCGAAGCTGCATTGATTCTGCGTGAAAAGTTAACAAAAAGATTAACCGATGATTATCAACTGGTTTGTAAAAGGTATAATGTAATTAGATTATTATTTTAACTAAAATTTTTTATTCATATTTAGTTATTTGTTTGAAAATTATATAAATAATTGATTTGAATATAATTTATATTTTAGTTTAGGAGAAGAATATCAGAATATCATTGATACTGCCTTAACCGTCCCTACTAACACTGCAGAACTGATGAAACTAATTCAATATGTTCATAATGTAGAAAATGTCGTTTTAACTGAAATGGAAGATCGTTTGAGAGACGTTATGAAGTATGTGGTGTATCTTTCAGATCACACTGTATGCACTCCAGTTGAGATGAAACAAAACAACAATACTTTTTGGTTGTACGTAAATAATGAGCTATTTTCAAGATAATATGCTAAAAAGTACATTCGTTTTAGCTATTTGAGAATTGTGCGAACTTTAGATGATTACAATGAAATAGTCGATACCAAAATTCTAGAGTTCCAAGGAGCTTTGCAAGCGAAGATTGACAAATTCATTCAGAACTTGGATATTTATGGAAACATGGTCAGTGAATTGCAATATAATGGAGATATCGAGTTGCTTCCAAAATATCACAAGAAGGCGACGCAATTAGATAACAGATTAATCGCAGCGATGGAGAAGATAGATATAATAAATGAAGAAGAAGCTGCGTACAAATTTGAACTCTCACAATATCCGCAAAGGAAAATAGTTCATGACAAATTGCGACCATACAAACTGCTTTATGATAATGCAATGGAATATCTGAGAAAACACAGTTTGTGGATGAATTCGAAAATCGGTTCATTCGATCCGGAAGACGTCGACACGGAAACTAGTCAATTTTACAGATCAATATATAAATTAGAAAAAGTTTTTGCCGACAGACCTCTAACCGAGCAGCTAGCAAATACGGTTAGTTTAAGAAAATGAAAGAAATGAGAAATATCTAATAATATATGTTTGAATTTAGGTTCGAATTCAAATAGAACGTTTCAAGGAATTTTTGCCTATCATACAAACACTTGGAAATCCTGGAATGAAAGAAAGACATTGGGAAAACATATCGGAAATCATTGGATTCCCTATAGTGGTTGACGATGATTTAACATTGGGAAAGATATTGGATTATGGTTTGGAAGAGTATTTGGATAAATTTGAAGCCGTTTCTGAAGCGGCCACCAAAGAAAATAATTTGGAGAGGAATTTGATTAAGATGGTCAAGGAATGGCAAGACGTTGAATTCTCTGTTTTGATTTACAGGTAAAAGGGTTGTTTATTTTTTAAATAGATTTTACTAAAATTAATTATTTTTTAGGGATACTGGAACATTTATTATTTCTGCAATAGACGAAATACAATTACTTTTGGATGATCATATTGTTAAAACGCAAACCATGAAGAATTCACCATATATTAAGCCATTTGAAGAAGAAATACTGTAAGTTTAATTTATTTATACAAATCAATTATAATAGAATATAACATTTTAGCGCATGGCAAGCTAAATTAGAATTACTTCAAGAAATTATGGATGATTGGTTGAAAGTGCAAGGCACTTGGATGTATTTGGAACCGATCTTTTCATCTCCTGATATCCAACAGCAAATGCCAGAGGAAGGACGAAGATTTACTGCCGTTGACAAGGTAAGAATGTATTAATATAAAAAAAAAATAATACTCAATATTCAATACTATTAGATTTGGAGAGAGATAATGGGAATAGTATATGAATTTCCAAGAGTTATGGACGTTGTTTGCATTGATAAAATGTCTGAGCAGCTGAAAAAGTGCAACAACTTATTGGACATGATTCAAAAAGGTCTCAACGATTATTTGGAAAAGAAACGTTTATATTTTCCTCGATTCTTCTTCTTGTCGAATGACGAACTTTTGGAAATCCTTTCCGAAACTAAAGATCCCACAAGGTTTGAAAATATGATTAGTATTATTATCATTTCCTTATGTATCTTTTATTTAATTTTCTAGAGTGCAGCCTCATCTTAAAAAATGTTTCGAGGGAATTGCTAGACTTGAATTTACAGAGGAACTGGATGTTACAATGATGAAATCTAGCGAAGGGGAGGAAGTTTTATTAGAAGATGTTATTCATACGGTGTTAGCGAGAGGTCAAGTAGAAAAGTGGCTTTTAGAACTCGAGACCGATATGTTGAAATCCGTCCATAAGACAGTTCAGCAAGCGATTGATGATTATCCGCAAAGGCCGAGAGATCGATGGGTTTTAATTTGGCCAGGGCAGACGGTAATCTCTCTGCAATTGTATTATGCAACTCTGCATTGTATACATATAACTCGTTTCAGATACAAGCTGTAGCTTGCACCTTCTGGACCTCTGAAGTACATGCTGCTATACAAGTGAGCGTTGATGCCATGAAACATTATTTAAAAAAATGTAACAAGCAAATCTCCAAAGTTGTTGATCTTGTCCGTGGAAATTTAAGTTCACAGAATCGAATAACATTAGGTACGAATATTTTTTTTTAACTACAATCTAATTTTACATTAATTTAAAGGAGCACTCGTTGTGTTGGATGTACATGCAAGAGATGTACTTATCGAATTAATAGGTTTGAAAGTGGGAAACACGAACGATTTCCAATGGCTTAGTCAGATTCGATATTATTGGGAGCATAATGAGTTAATCACATCCATGATAAATTCAACGTTGAAATATGGTTACGAGTATTTGGGAAACATTGCTAGATTAGTTATTACACCGCTAACAGATCGATGCTTTCGAACACTATTTGGTGCACTTCATTTGCATTTAGGTTTATTTGTAGATTAATAATATTAACATCATTTAAACATATTGATTACATTTAAGGAGGAGCACCGGAAGGCCCTGCTGGAACTGGAAAAACTGAAACAACGAAAGATTTAGCAAAGGCTGTTGCGAAACAATGCGTCGTATTCAATTGTTCAGATGGACTGGACTACATTGCTCTGGGGAAATTCTTTAAAGTAATCGTATTTCGGTATTCAATTGTATTTTAATTTCCCAATATTTTAGGGTTTAGCTTCATGCGGAGCTTGGTCGTGTTTCGATGAGTTTAACCGAATCGACTTGGAAGTCTTATCTGTTGTTGCTCAACAAATTCTTACTATACAAAGAGGCATAAATTCAGGAAACAAGACTTTAATATTTGAAGGCACCGAGTTAAGTTTAGATCCAAGTTGTGCCGTTTTCATTACCATGAATCCCGGTTATGCTGGTAGATCAGAATTACCGGATAATCTTAAAGTAACTAAAATATATAATGTTATTCATCGTATTATACTGAATGCTTATCTTTGTATTACAGGCGCTATTTAGGTCAGTGGCAATGATGGTACCGGATTATGCTTTAATTTCAGAGATTGAGTTATATTCGTATGGATTTTTGGATGCTAAACCAATGGCCGTGAAAATAGTAGCAACATATAGATTATGCTCTGAACAGTTATCATCACAGTGCCATTACGACTATGGTAAATAACAATATTTTTATAGAAATAATGGTGGTTGATGTTGTATTTAATATTAGGTATGAGAGCAGTAAAATCTGTATTAAGAGCTGCAGGTACGCTAAAGTTGCGTTATCCTAAAGAAAAAGAGGACATTTTAATATTAAGATCTATCAAAGATGTTAATTTGGCGAAATTTCTTGTCCACGACGTGCCACTCTTTCAGGTATAACAGTTATTTTTTCTAAAATATTATTTTTTTTACTATTTATATTTTAGGGTATTACTTCGGATTTGTTTCCTGGTGTCAATTTGCCAGAGCCCGATTATGTAATATTAAATAAAGCCATTCAAGATACATGCGACGAACAAAATTTACAAAACACTGATTTCTTTTTGGAAAAAGTCCAACAGTTGTATGAAATGATTATAGTCAGACATGGATTAATGTTGGTGGGATTACCGTTTGGTGGTAAAACTTGCAGTTATAGAGTTTTAGCAGATGCACTAGGATTGGTACAAGAAAGAGTAAGATTTTTTTTAAATGTGGGTTTTAAGATTTTAATATTCTATATAATATATGTAGGGTGGAATGAATGAACATAAAGCTATATATACTGTGATGAATCCAAAATCAATTACGATGGGTCAATTGTACGGCCAATTTGATCCAGTTTCACACGAATGGTCAGATGGAGTTCTGGCTGTTAGCTACAGACAATTTGCAATGTCGACAACAGATGAAAGGTAATTTTTAATGTAGAAGAGGAAATAAATGAAATTGCTTAATAATCTTTAATAGAAAATGGTTAATTTTTGATGGTCCCGTCGATGCTATTTGGATTGAAAATATGAACACCGTGTTAGACGATAATAAAAAACTGTGTTTGATGTCTGGAGAAATCATACAATTAGCTCCAACGACTAATTTAATATTTGAACCTATGGATTTAGAAGTTGCTTCTCCAGCTACCGTATATCAATTGTATAAATATAGAAAAAATATATATATATAATATGTTTTTTTAGGTTTCGAGATGTGGTATGATATATTTAGAACCGTTGTCTTTAGGTTGGGAGCCTTTATTAAAGTCTTGGATTAATGCATTGCCTCCGGCTTTGGAAGATTTTCAAAATTTAGTTTATAACTTATTTATAAGATTTATTGGTCCAATTTTATGGTTAATTAGACAAGGCGGTGTTTCTGTAATGTCTTAATGTACTTAGCACATAATGTATTTATTGCTTTATACTATTTTTTATTAGGAAATGGCTACGACGTCGGATTCAAATTTATTACAAAGCACTATGAATCTATTTGATTGTTTTATGGATGATTTTTATGATGAGAAATTTATGGAGAATACAAATGATCTGGACACGAGAGCTCAACTCGAAGGCTCCTTTTTCTTTTCGTGCATCTGGGGAATGGGAGCAACTTTGTATGCCGAAAGTAGACACAAATTCAATGCACTATTCCGTGGATTGTTGGACAGGGATTTTCCCAAGTCAACTATTGAAAATTTGAAAATTCCTTTTGATATACCAAAACCGGAAAAACCGTATATATTCACGATTCCAGTTGGTGAAACTGTTTTCGATTATAGATATATTAAAGAGGTTTGATTAATCAATTACTGATGGTAATATGTTGTGTTCATTCAAGCGGTTTTAGGGTAAAGGTAAATGGAAATTATGGTCTGATGAACTCATGTCTATGCCACCTATTCCCAGAGATATTCCCGTTAATCAAATTATTGTTCCAACTATTGAAACAATTAGGAATATCGCTGTAATGCAATTGCTTGTTCTACATCAAAAAGCTCTAATGTTCATTGGACCAACTGGCACAGGGAAATCCGTTTATGTTTACGTAAAACTTATTATCTTATCTTATTATGAAAACTGAAATCATTGATATCTTATTTTAGGATTTTTTACTGAAAAAGAATGATAATAATATTTACAAGCCAATGTTTTTAAATTTTTCCGCTCAAACTTCGGCGAATCAGACCCAGGATATTATTATGAGCAAACTGGATAAACGGCGCAAAGGTACTTACAACAATTCTTATTTTATTAACGCCCTCGGCAAATATAAAGTGGTTTTCATTAAAAATATTGTATCTTCTAGGTGTTTATGGACCACCTGTTGGTAAAAAGAGCGTCATATTTGTTGATGATGTTAGTATGCCATTGAAAGAGACTTATGGCGCACAACCGCCTATTGAATTGTTAAGACAGTGGTTTGATCATAAAATTTGGTACGATCGTAAAGATATTGTACCAATGAGACTTATTGACATACAGGTATAATTTGTGTTATCATATTTTTAAATCATATAAATTACATGTTTTTTATTTTTATTTTTATTACAGTTCATCTGCGCAATGGGACCGCCGGGTGATGGTCGTAATACAGTCACACCTCGATTTGCAAGGCATTTTAATCATGTTTGTATTGATGAGTTTCAAGATGAAGTAATGGTTATGGTCTTCAGTAAAATAATGCTGTGGCATCTGGATACTAGGTATTTACACATTTCATACAATGAAAGACTTAATGAAAAACTTATTATTATTATATTAGAGGATTTTCCAAAGACTTTGATCCATGCATAGAACAAATTGTTTTAGCTACGTTAGATATATACAAGCTGAGTCGTGTTAATTTGCTACCCACTCCAGCTAAATCACATTACCTATTTAACTTGCGTGATTTTTCCAGAGTTATTCAGGTATAAAGATATATAATATATATTGTATAATTATCAATCAGAACTTTTATCTTGAAGGGCGTTTTATTGTCTGTACCTGAGACAACTGAAGATATGGTAGCAATTAAACGACTTTGGGTGCACGAAATTTTAAGAGTTTATTGCGACCGCTTGATTGATGATACCGATAAGTCTTGGTTGTTCAATACTTTACATGAAGTTTCCTTAAATAGATTGGACGAGAATTTAAACAAAATGTTCCATAGGCTGATGACAAAAACATCTACTAGAGTAAGTATCTTATGTACAAAAGCTGTTTCAATATATGTCTTTACAATAGATTGGAGAAACTGAATTAAGACATCTGGTTTACTGCGACTTTGCTAATCCAAAAGCAGATCAGAGATTCTACATAGAAGTCTTAGATTTAGAATTTTTGAGGGAGATAGTTGAAGGATATCTCAAAGAATTTAATAACATGTCTAAAAAACCTATGAATCTGGTGCTATTTCGGTAAAATACATTAGTAAATACAATATATATTTATAATACATGATTAAAAATTTTAGATTTGCTATTGAACATCTATCGAAAATCTGCAGAATAGTAAAGCAGCCTAGAAATCATGCGTTATTGGTCGGAGTCGGAGGTTCGGGAAGGCAATCCTTAACACGTTTGGCCGCACATATCTCCGAATATGAGCTTTTCCAAGTAGAATTAACACGACAATATGGTGCATACGAGTGGCACGAAGATATTAAACTCATTTTAAGAAAAGCTAGCGCTACGGATCAGCATGGAATATTCCTTTTTACAGATACACAGGTGCTAATCAAAAAGAAATTTATAATTTAATGAATATTAATGAGTTATATATAGATCAAAGAAGAATCGTTTTTGGAAGATTTAAGTAATTTGCTGAATTCTGGAGAAATACCCAATTTGTTTCCGATGGAAGATCGCGTAGAAATTTGTGAGAAGATGAGACAATTAGATAGACAGCGGGATAAATCCATGCAAACTGATGGCAGTCCTGTGGCGTTATTTAACTATTTTGTTCAAATAATTAGGGAACAATTACATGTGACGTTAGCTATGTCTCCAATTGGAGATAGTTTTAGGAACAGAATTAGAAAATTCCCAGCCATTGTCAACTGCTGTACAATAGATTGGTTTCAGGTGTTTATATCTAAAAGTAAATTATGCTACATATTTCATATTAATCATAATTTAAGCCGTGGCCTGCGGATGCTTTGCTAGCTGTTGCTACCAGATTTCTTGATGAAGTGGATTTAACTACACATGAAAGTAAGGTTTGCATAGATATGTGTCAAATATTCCATACGTCCACGGAAAGACTCTCCGAAGAATTCTGCAAACGCTTACGAAGGAAAACGTATGTGACTCCAACATCATATTTGGAGTTAATAAGTACTTTTAAGACATTCCTCGACAAAAAGCGCAAGTAATGAATATTGGTATTAGTTTTTTATTTTGATGCTAATCATTCTTTTAAGTGAGGTTTTAACTGGAAAGAAGCGTTACGAGATTGGTTTGGAAAAATTGGAAAATGCAGGAGCTGAAATCTCAGTAATGCAAGCTAGTTTAGAAGCGTTGCAGCCTGCTTTGGTAGCAGCTGCAGCGACTGTTGCTAAAACTTTGGGTGAGGTCGAGGTGGAATCAGCAGAGGCGGCTATTGTAGAGAAAAATGTTATGGTTGATGAAGAACTGGCAAATGAACAGGTTAGTAAATACATTGAATGTTTCTGATAGATAGTTAACAATGGTATTTTAGGCTCAAGCTGCTCAAGCTATTAAAGAAGAATGTGATGCAAATTTAGCGGAGGCGCTTCCAATTTTAGAAGCCGCGATGGCAGCTTTAAATACTTTAACTACAGCTGATATTGCTATTATAAAGACTATGAAGAATCCTCCGAAAGGTATAAAATTGGTTATGGAAGCTATTTGTATATTAAAGGTGACATTTAAATGATATGTAAAACAATATATATATATTTAAATTTATTTAATTCAAGGACGTAAAAGCAGATAAAGTCCCTGCTCCAAGTGGAATTGGAACAGTGGAAGACTATTGGGGACCATCGAAAAAAGTATTAAGTGATATCAGATTCTTGGAAAGTCTATTAATGTTTGATAAAGATAATATACCACCAAAAATAATGCAAAAGTTAAACGATAAGATTTTGCACGATGAAAATTTTGATCCGGAGAAGATAAAATATGTTTCGACTGCCGCCGAGGGTCTATGCAAGTGGACTATAGCCATTGCGAAGTACGATAAAGTGGCAAAAATTGTGGCTCCAAAGAAAATTGCCTTGGCAGCTGCAGAATCTGCATATCAAGTGGCTATGTCGAATTTGGTGATAAAAAGAGCACAACTTCAAGAGGCTCGAGATCGTGTCGCAAAACTCGAAGCTATTTTGGAATCCGAAAAGAAAAAATTTCAGATGCTCAGTGATGAAGCCAATCTGTGTTCTTTGAAATTACAAAGAGCGCAGGAACTTATTGGTGGATTAGGAGGTGAAAAAACTAGATGGAGCGCAACCGCCAAAGCACTGGGCGAAAGATATTTCATGCTTACTGGTATTTAATATGGTTCCATTTATAATATAAATAATATTTAATTATCATTTAGGTGACATTTTGATAAGCTCGGCAGTTGTGGCCTATTTAGGGCCATTTACAATGCTCTTCCGAGTGAATCAAATAGAAGAATGGGTGGCCCAGTTAACAGCTTACAATGTAATTTGCTCACAAGATTTCCAACTCACAGCTGTTTTGGGGGAAGCAGTTGTTATAAGGCAGTGGAATATTTACGGCTTACCGTCGGACTCGTATAGCATAGATAACGGAATTATTATAAAGTAAAAAATAATTATATATCTAATAATTCAATATACTACATTTTAATCATGACAGGAATGCACGAAGATGGGCTCTAATGATTGATCCCCAAGGGCAAGCCAATAAGTGGGTTAAAAATATGGAGAAAATGTTAAATCTAGCAATTATTAGGCTAAATCAAACGGATTACATTAGGGTTTTAGAAAATGCCATACAATTCGGACAACCAGTATTTAGCAAAACTTATAAACTCTTCTCTTTTAAAAAATATAATATTTTAGGTACTTTTAGAAAATATTGGAGAAGAATTGGATGCAATTTTGGAGCCGGTTTTGGGACAGCAAACATTTAAACAGGGCGGCGCCCTGTGCCTTAAATTGGGCGATGCGGTAATTGAATTTAACAATGATTTTCGTTTATACATAACTACGAAATTGAGAAATCCGCACTATTTACCGGAGGTAGCTGTAAAAGTGACATTAGTGAATTTTATGATTACTACTGTGGGGCTACAAGATCAACTTTTGGGAATTACTGTTGCTAAAGAAAGGCCTGATCTAGAAAGTGAAAAAAATCAATTGATTATTCAAGGCGCAGAAAATAAAAGATTGCTGAAGGAAATTGAAGATAAAATTTTGGAAATACTCAGTACGTCTGAAGGAAACATCTTGGAAGATGAAACCGCTGTGCAAATATTAAGTTCGTCTAAAGTTTTATCAAATGACATTGCGGCCAAACAAGAAGCTGCTGAAATCACAGAGAAGCAAATAGATATAGCTCGTTTGGAGTATACACCAATAGCAATACACTCAACTATATTATTTTTCACTATAGGTATATTTTAAATAATGTGATTTATTATATTGATTACTTCAATGATATTGTTTTAGCTGAATTGGCAAACATCGATCCCATGTACCAATATTCACTAGTTTGGTTCATGAATCTGTTTCAATCTGCAATTGATAATACGGAAGTGGTGGATGAAGTTGTCAAGCGTTTAGAGATTTTAGAAACATATTTCACTTACTCGTTGTACGTAAACATTTGTAGGAGTTTATTTGAAAAAGTAAGATATCTGTGTATTATTGTATTCTATTTGTTATTATTTTTTATTTTATTAGGATAAACTTTTATTCTCTTTGTTATTAACGATAAACCTAAAGAAGAGCAAAAACGAAATTGATATAGGTGAATGGATGTTTTTGTTGACCGGTGGTGTTGGTTTGGATAATCCAAACGAAAATCCATCGACCTGGTTGATTTCCAGCGGTTGGGATGAACTGTGCAGACTTGATGAGTTTCCTGCTTTTAAGTTGTTTTCGATTCGGTTGTATTTCGAATTGAAAACTAACAATTAACTATGTTTTAGGGGAATTCGACTTAGTTTCGCCAAACACATGAGTGAGTGGCGTCAATTGTTCGACGCGGTGGAACCGCATAATCACGAGCTACCGGATCCCTGGAACTTTAAACTAAATATTTTTCAGAAATTGTTAACTTTACGCTGTATTAGACCTGATAAAATCGTCCCGGCTGTTCAGAACTTTGTTCTCTGTGAGTAATTTTATATATTACAGTTTATTTTCTTATTAAATGGGATTTTTTAAAATTTCGTTTACAGCTGAATTGGGGAGACAATACATTGAACCGCCACCATTTGATTTGCCTTCCTCTTATACTGATTCTCATTGCTGCATTCCATTAATTTTTATCTTAACACCTGGCGCCGATCCGACTGCAGTTTTATTAAAGTTTGCCGATGATCAAGGGTACGGAATCTCCCGTTTATTTTCTTTATCGTTGGGACAAGGGCAAGGGCCGATTGCAGTGCGTATGATTGACGACGGAGTGAAAAATGGAAATTGGGTCGTTCTGCAAAATTGCCACCTGGCAAAAAGTTTTATGCCGACGTTGGAACGGGTGAGAATATTCCATTACATGTAAGTTTTCGATACCATGAAAATGTAATTATGTTAATTTAGATATGTGAGGGATTTTCGGTGGATACCACTCATCCCGATTTTCGGCTGTGGCTTACGTCTTACCCTGCAGAGCATTTTCCCGTTTTGGTATTACAGAACGGCGTTAAGATGACTAACGAACCGCCGAAAGGATTAAGGGCGAACATAATTCGATCTTATTTGAGTGATCCTTTATCGAATCCTGAGTGGTTCGAAAGCTGCAAGCAGGGTGACAATTTTAAAAGACTTTTGTATGGACTTTGCTTTTTCCATGCGTTGGTGCAAGAGCGGCGAAAGTTTGGCGCTCTCGGTTGGAATATTCCATACGAATTCAATGAGACTGATCTCAGGATTAGTGTTATGCAGCTGCACATGTTTCTAGATGAATATGATGTTGGATTAATTAAATGTTTTTAATACCGTTATATAAACTCTGCTGATTTTAGGATGTACAATTTGATGCATTGCGCTATTTGACCGGAGAATGTAATTACGGCGGTAGAGTCACCGATGATTGGGACAGAAGGACATTAATAACAATACTAAATCAGTTTTATTGCAAGGAAATAGTGGAAGATGAAAAATACGATTTCGATCCGAGCGGTAAATAGTTCATAGTTCGATAGATTTCTAATTAAGAGATATTTATTTATTTTCTGCTTAGGTCATTACTACTGCCCCAATGAAAAGGATTACGAGAACTTTATCAGTTATACCAAATCGTTACCTCTAATAACGCAGCCATCAGTTTTCGGTATGAACGAGAATGCTGACATTATGAAAGACCAACAAGAAACTAATTTGTTATTCTCCAATACTTTATTAACGCAGGTATTTATTTATAATCAGAATATTACTAAACTTACATCACCTCAAATACTTATTAACACATTCAAATTAAATTGCATACATTATTAGGACCGTTGGGTAAGATTTAAATTAAGTACTTCAATAATATTGATTAATCTATATTTAATTTATTTTTAATAATGCACGTTGTAAATAGGATATCATTAAACGGGAGGTTAGTAAATTGTAAATAACAATATTCAATATTTTTATGGTTTTTTTTGTTATTAAATTGCAAATCCAGGCATTGCTTAGAGTAAGTAACAAATAATGGTTTGATTCCATGAATTCAATATACTTCATTAGACATGGTTATTAAGTTAAATTAGGCTGGTATTTGTATTAATAAAGTTTATGTTAGGATACTCAAGCTACTGGTGGATCTACAAAAACCGCAGATCAAGTTGTGCAGGAAGTAGCCGAGGATATTTTAAACAAACTACCACCGGCTTTTAGCAGAGATAAAGTCATGCAAAAGTACCCAACATCGTATTCGCAAAGCATGAATACAGTTTTGGTGCAAGAAATGGGACGATTCAATAATCTTTTGAATGTGATTAGAGTAAGTTTACATAATGTGAAGAAAGCCATCAAAGGTAAATAATATAACTTGCTAAGAGATAATCCGTTTTAAATAAACTTTGCGTAAGGTCTGATTGTTTTGTCCGTGGAAATCGAGGAGGTTTTTACAAGTATTATGCTCGGTAAAATACCAAATATGTGGGCTAAAAAATCGTATCCTTCATTGAAGCCTTTGGGAAGTTACGTGAACGACTTCTTAGCGAGATTGGCGTTTCTTCAGGTAATAATTCATATAAATGTATTAACTGTAATTTATTTAGATTGATTGGGTATTATATGATCAACAGAAATGGTTTGACGAAGGTCCGCCAGAAACATATTGGGTATCCGGATTTTTCTTCACGCAAGCTTTCTTAACTGGCGCTCAACAAAACTACGCAAGAAAATATACAATACCCATCGATTTACTAGTTTTTGATTACGAGGTTCGAACATTACGTAGGTCATTGATTTAATAGAATAATATTGAATATTTTTTAGGTGCGAAAAGAGGATTTTTTGAATTATTCCCCGGACGATGGTGTGTTCATTTACGGTTTGTTTTTGGACGGAGCTCGTTGGAATAAAGAGAACATGGCTTTGGGCGAGTCTTTGCCGAAAGTATTATATGACACAGTTCCATATGTATGAATCAAAATAATATTTATTTAATATTTCTTATATCTAATTTAAAATTTAGATATGGTTAAAACCAATGAAGAAGGTCGATCTTGTTGCGCGCCAAACGTATCTCTGTCCAGTTTACAAGACATCTGAAAGGAGAGGAATTTTATCGACGACTGGACATTCCACCAATTTTGTTATAGCCATGACCTTACCAACGCTGCATCCTCAAAAACATTGGGTCATGAGGGGAGTTGCAATGCTTTGTCAATTGTCTCAGTAATACTATTTGAAATGTAATAAATCTGTGAAAAATAAAAGAAACTTTGAGATTGAAATTACTATAGAAACCCTTTTCAAACATCAAACAGTGTTGACAGCGTTTGCAATAACGTTTCATCGATTATACAAAACTTTACAAGTATGTGTAGTACGTGCAGTATATAAAGGACATAGTGATGGCTGCTGCGAGGAAGAGAGAAAAGGAAAGAATTTTGAAAAAGATTGCTGAAACCGAGGCTCGTTTAGATAAGAATTACCAGACGAGCAGGGTTAAAGTTCCTCGTCTTGTATTACCAGACGAATACAAAGCGCACGTCAATCCATCTTTTACTTTACCTCCGGAGTTTTTGCGACCAACTCAAAAGCAGTTGGCGGAAAAAAAGCGCAAAGGTATATTACTCACTTATTTATCGCGAATAATAGTTTCTTAATTACTCAATTCGCAGAGGAATTCACATTGCAGCATAAAACTTTTACGCAGCTGAGGGAAGGAAAAGAGGAATTTAGAAAGCACTTGGTCGATGTTATCAATTTTAAAGAAGATGACGAACCTTCGACAATTTCAGGCAGCTCGACATCAAGCTCATCAATTCGAGAGAATGTGAATTGTATTAGACGTTATAATTATTACGTAAACCACGGATCTGATACAATACACGTGGCACCTTTGGAGCAAACCATTTTGCATAAGGCAATAATATAGCTGTTTTCAAATTACTTTAATATTTTAACAATTCTCTTAGGTTTTATTTCTCGTACCACTAAAATTGAGACAATGGAGAGACATTTTGGCTACGGCCATCGAAAACATGAAGGAAGATTACATAACGGCTATCAAGAGGTCAATCGTCGAATTTGTTATGTCAGATCCAGCCGTCTCGTCAATATCATCAGTGGAATTCGATACGAAGGAAAGAAAGGAAATTGAAATATACACAATATTGTGGAGGGAGTATTTCATTGAAACCAGAGCAAAAATATTACGGAGATTGCATATTGTTAATCCTTGCATTCATGCTCTCATCAACCTTTGGTACATTTATTTTAGGTAACTAGATGATAATATACACAAATCGTTTGTTACATCATATTTTCTAGGCAATTAAGAATAATTGAACCGGATATGTTGATGAGCAATGAAATTCCTTTCACATTGGAAAAATTCAAAACCAATATAGGACAAAATTTACAAAGGGTTAAAGACATTCTCACCTATCAATACTTCAAAGTGGTAGTGGATATCTTCCTCAAAGGACACGAGGAAGATAAATTGCCGGATCCGGCCAACCGTTCAGTTCTAAAGCAATTCTACAATTGCGTTGCTGTATTGATGACTTATAATATGCAGAAGTTATGTATGAAATCACTCTATGATTACGTTGATTATATCAAAGACTATAAATATAAGAACGTCGGCTTTCAAGTTAAGCTATTACTAAAGGGACAATCGCTCGTCTTCGAGCCAAACTTAAATGAGTTTACCGAAGCCGTAATTGCAGTGATTGATGATATTTGCAAAACCGCGAATTTTGTTCCCAGATTGGAGTCTCAATTGTATTTGGATTTCCAAGAAGAAGTAGTCATTCTTCGAGTATACTTACTGTAATTACTTTAGAAGAAATGATTAAACTTTTGTATACGTTTCAGCCAATCATAGATCCACTTCTAATAAAAAATTACAAAGTAGAATTGTTGCATGTTATGGAAGATCAAAAGAAAGGCCCTTATGCAAACGTTTTAGATTTTGATATTTATTCAGATTACTTCACCGGAAAGGTACTTTATAATAATATTTATTAATTACGTAATACAAGTTATATTATAGGCGGAAATTGCAATGAATGGTTTTCTGGACGAAGAACATACATTCGAAGAATATTGTGAGCAAATTGAAGAATTTAAGGAAGAATCTGAGAACATACCAATTATCCTTGAGCATGTTGTCAGAGTGGATATGTTCGATATTCATCGTAGCGAATTAATAAAAAGCATAGTTGATATAATTGAATCGTTACGGCAAAAATTACTGCGCAAAATGATTGACGATTATCAAATTGATTGCAAACAGCAAGTATAATGAAAGTAAAAAAAATATAAAATGTTACAAAATATATTTTAGTTTAAGGGAAGAATATAAATTGGTTGAAATCAAAATATTAAAAATACCTAATAATACTGCGGAATTAATGGCTCTGATTGCAACAACGAATAAAATAATTGATGTGGATTTATTAGAGATGGAAGATAAATTAAGGGACGTGATGAAATATATATTATTTTTATCAGATCATTATCTCTTTACTGAAGAAGACCTTGATCAGAACAATGATACATTTTATAGATTTTTAGATATGCCAAAAGTCTTGGAAAAAAATAGGGAAATAATTGATCAAAAGACACAAGAATTCCAAGAATTATTGGCAACAAAAATAGAGAAGTTCATTGAAGATTTAGAACTTTATGCCAGAATGGTCGATGAATTACAATATAATGGAAATATTGAAGAGTTACCGAAATATCATAAAAAGGCAACTCAATTAGATAACAGGTTATTTAGAATTATAATTCATTGCACAAATGTAAGCTACAATATATTAATATTCGTAGATTGATTACGGCAATGGAGAGAATCGATGCCTTTAATGAAGAGGAAGTTTCGTTTAAGCTTGAAGAATCACAGTATCCACAAAGGAAGATCATTCATGATAAATTGAAACCTTACAAATCTCTATACGATAATGCTGTAGAGTTCACCGAAAAATATGAACTTTGGATGAATTCGACTGTTGGAACTCACGAACCAGAACAAATCGATCAGGATGTTGCACAGTACTACAGAACTGTTTATAAATTAGAAAAGCAGTTTGTCGATCGACCAGCAACGCATGGTCTTGCAACGAATGTAAAAATATCTTTAAATTGCTTAATTTTATTTCTATTGAATTATTTCATATTTAGGTCAGGGAACAAATTGAAGAGTTCAAGGAGAACATGCCCATAATTCAAACGCTAGGTAATCCGGGCATGAAACCAAGACATTGGGCTAAAATATCTGAAATCGTTGGGTTTCCAATTGTGGTCGACAACGAGCTCACTCTTGCCAAAATCATTGATTACGAATTGGATGATTACATCAGCGAGTTCGAAGCTATTTCCGAAGCCGCGACCAAAGAAAACAACCTCGAGAGGAATCTGATCAAAATGATGGGCGAATGGGCGGAAATGGAATTTTCAGTTCTAATATACAAGTATTATATATATTTTTTATTGAGCGCAATATGAAGAAAAGGTAGTCACTGAAATTGCCGGCATATTTGCGGCCGGAAATTTATGAATTCTCGTCTTTTTTGAAATACTTGCGGCGTCGCCCTTTCATTATATGGAATATATTTTTAGTTATTTTTACATTCTTATAATTGCAGAGATACTGGAACTTACATAATTTCGGCTATCGATGAAATACAAGTGCTTTTGGATGATCACATTATCAAAACTCAAACAATGAAAAGTTCTCCTTACATAAAACCATTCGAAGCAGAAATTTTGTTAGTATATTATGAACTATTTAATTAATAAACAATAAGAAATTAATTACAGGCAATGGGAATATAAACTTATGTTGCTAGAAGATATATTGGATGATTGGTTGAGAGTTCAAGGAACTTGGATGTATTTAGAACCAATCTTTTCGTCTCCGGATATCCAACAGCAAATGCCCGAAGAAGGACGACGATTTTCGTCAGTCGATAAAGTAATGATTATTATCATTTTATAGCAGTAATAGTTAGAGACTGTTTATTTTCATAGATATGGAGGGATATAATGAAAAGTGTTTTTGCAGACCCAAAAGTACTTTCAGTTATTGAGATTGACAAAATGTCGGAACGCTTGAAGAAGTGCAGCAGCTTATTGGATGTTATTCAGAAAGGACTTAATGACTATTTGGAAAAGAAACGCCTTTATTTTCCGCGATTCTTCTTTTTATCCAATGATGAATTACTCGAAATTCTTTCGGAAACTAAAGATCCCACAAGGTATTATCAGAATTAATGGTAGCTTATGATCTAATAACCTTCATTATTATTATTTTAGAGTTCAACCTCATCTTAAGAAATGTTTCGAAGGAATTGCTACTTTGGAATTCACTGAAGATCTGGATGTTACTATGATGAATTCCAGTGAAGGAGAATCAGTATTGTTAGTCGACGTTATACAAACTGCACTAGCTAGGGGACAGGTAGAAAAGTGGTTATTGGAACTTGAAACAGATATGAAAAAGTCAGTCCATAAAATGGTTAAAGATGCTACCGAGGATTATCCTCACTGCGATAGACAAGTTTGGGTGCTCAAATGGCCAGGACAAACGGTAATTTTATTAAAATTTATTACAATATATATTAATATAAATATGTTTCAGGTTCAATGTGTTGCTATGGCGTATTGGACTTTGGAAGTCCATGTAGCAATTGAAACAAATGTACCAGCAATGAAAGAGTATTTGCGAAAATGTAATTTCCAAATATCTAAAGTGGTAGATTTAGTGCGAGGAAGATTGAATTTACAAAACAGAATCACATTAGGTATGTTTATAAAATAATTCTATTTTAAAAATAATATTTTTAATTTAAACTTTTTAGGTGCTTTAGTGGTACTCGATGTGCATGCCAGAGATACATTATCGGAATTAATATCTTTAGAAGTTAACAATACAAATGATTTCCAATGGTTATGTCAAATTCGTTATTATTGGGAGATGAATGAAATGGCAACAAGAATGATAAATTCCACATTGATGTATGGCTACGAGTATTTAGGAAATACCGCAAGATTAGTTATTACACCCTTAACTGATAGATGCTTCAGAACTTTGTTTGGAGCTCTTCATCTACATCTGGGTAATTACGTGTGTTGTAATATTTCCATTGTTATAACAAAAACATAATTCAGGTGGTGCTCCTGAAGGACCTGCAGGAACTGGTAAAACAGAAACTACAAAAGATTTGGCCAAAGCCGTTGCAAAACAATGTGTTGTATTTAACTGCTCCGACGGTCTAGATTACATAGCTCTGGGCAAATTCTTTAAGGTATTATCACAATTTTATATATTGAATATCTCTCATAACATTTGTTGTTTGATAGGGTCTTGCATCATGCGGTGCTTGGTCCTGCTTCGATGAGTTCAACCGAATTGATCTGGAGGTGCTTTCAGTGGTGGCACAACAGATATTAACAATTCAAAGAGGTATTAATTCCGGTAACAGAAAGCTCATTTTTGAAGGAACTGAATTGAATTTGGATCCGTCTTGCGCTGTATTTATTACCATGAATCCTGGTTATGCAGGAAGATCGGAATTACCCGATAATCTAAAAGTGAATTGTCAAATAGAAATGAATATATATTTAATTTTTCTTATATTTTAGGCATTGTTTAGATCGGTTGCTATGATGGTTCCGGATTACGCTTTAATATCCGAGATTGAGTTATACTCCTATGGATTCTTGGATGCAAAACCAATGGCTGTTAAAATTGTAGCAACTTACAGATTGTGCTCAGAGCAGTTATCATCTCAGTGCCACTATGATTATGGTAACTAGTAGAGTATAGTACTTTATTTAATATTAATATACTTTTGTAGGTATGAGAGCAGTTAAGTCAGTACTTCGAGCAGCTGGTACTTTGAAATTACGTTATCCAAATGAAAAGGAAGATATATTGGTGTTAAGATCTATTAAAGATGTCAATTTGGCAAAGTTTTTAGTTCCCGATGTTCCTCTATTTCAGGTAAATTTAATTGAACTTTTAATGTATGATTTTACACATGATATTATTAGGGTATTACATCTGATTTATTTCCTGGTGTGATCCTGCCAACACCGGATTACGAAATATTAAATAAAGCAGTTGATGATACATGTAAAACTGTTAATATACAGAATACACCATTTTTGTTGGAAAAAATACAGCAACTATATGAAATGATTATCGTGAGACATGGATTAATGTTAGTCGGATTACCATTCGGAGGAAAAACTACTAGCTACAGAGTATTAGCTGACGCCTTGGGATTAATCGAAGAACGAGTTTGTTTTTGCATAATTGAATTCGAAAATTATATTATTTTCACTATTTTAAGGGTGGAATGAACGAGCATCGAGCCATTTATACAGTGATGAATCCTAAGTCTATTACTATGGGACAACTGTACGGTCAATTCGATGCAGTTTCACACGAATGGTATGATGGTGTTTTGGCTGTTAGTTACCGACAATTTGCTATGTCCACAACAACCGAAAGGTAAATTTTGTTCGATTGTATTCTATAAAATACTTATATAATTACATTTTTTAGAAAATGGTTAATATTTGATGGACCTGTTGATGCAATATGGATTGAAAATATGAATACAGTGCTGGATGATAATAAAAAGCTGTGCTTGATGTCTGGCGAAATTATCCAATTAGCACCAACGACAAATTTAATTTTTGAACCTATGGACTTGGAAGTAGCTTCACCAGCAACTGTATGTTCAATACGTCAACAAATCATAATTTATATGAAATTATCTATAATAGAAAAACTCGTTTTAGGTTTCAAGGTGTGGAATGATTTATTTAGAACCTCTTTCCTTAGGCTGGAAACCATTATTGAAATCTTGGTTGAATACTTTACCACCAACGATAACGGATTTCACCAAAAACATGTTGAAAGGAGTATTCAAAAGATTTGCAGATCCTTTGTTGTGGCTTATAAGGAAAGGAGGTGTTAAGGTTAGTAATACTAATATCTATGTGTATATTTCTTTATTTGTTATAATTGTCAGGAAATGTCGCCGACTTCGGACTCTAATCTTATGAGATCTACAATGAATATTTTCGACTGTTTCCTCGATGATTTCAAGGATGAAAAATATGTTGAACAAATAAGCGATTTAGATGTGCGCGCACAATTAGAAGGTGTGTTTTTCTTTTCGTGCATTTGGGGAATGGGAGGTACATTAGATGGAGAGAGCAGGAAAAAGTTCAACGTAATGTTCCGTGGTTTACTGGAAAAGGAATTTCCGGAGGAAGTTACAGAAGATCTCGGTATACCCTTTGAAATTCAAAAACCTGAAAAGCCTTACATATTTGGTTTACCCCTTGCTGAAACTATTTTCGACTATAGATACATAAAAGAAGTAAGTAACTTTATTCTTCTAAGTTTAGAATAATTATTGTTTACATTATAAATAGAGCAAAGGAAAATGGGTGAAATGGTCTGATGATCTTGAAAACCTCCCTCCAATTCCCAAAGATATACCTGTCAATCAAATAATCATCCCGACGATCGAAACTGTTAGAAATATGGCTCTGATGCAACTCTTCGTAACGCACGAAAAAGCAGCAATGTTTATTGGACCAACTGGAACTGGGAAATCGGTTTATGTTATAGTAATTTCTCACATTATTTTTTTACTGCATTTTATGCATTTAATATATTATTTTAGGATTTTCTTTTGAAGAAGAATGATAATAATCTGTATAAGCCTTTATTCATAAATTTTTCGGCGCAAACATCGGCTAACCAAACTCAGGATATAATTATGAGTAAATTAGATAAAAGACGTAAAGGTGTTAACAATGAATATACATAATTTTCAAGGTTTCTCAAATATAATATTTTTAGGTGTCTATGGTCCACCAGTTGGAAAGAAAAGTGTCATATTTGTTGATGATGTCAGCATGCCCTTAAAAGAAACGTATGGTGCTCAACCACCTATAGAATTACTGAGACAGTGGTTTGATCATCAAATTTGGTACGATCGCAAAGAGATAGTGCCAATGAAATTGATTGAAATACAAGTATTTTTATAAGTTGCTATTCTTTGTGCAATATAGGATAACTATTTTTTTTAGTTTATCTGTGCTATGGGTCCTCCTACTAGTGGAGCTAATTCTATTACACCAAGGTTTTTGCGACATTTCAACCATGTGTGTATCGATGAATTTCCCGATGAAGTCATGATAAGCATTTATACCAAAATCATGAACTGGCACTTGGAAGTTCAGTAAGGAAACATTCCTATATATTATCCAGTTTATATCAAATATTTATTTATATTTTAGAGGTTTTGCAAGACATTTTGATATGATCGTCGAACAGATAGTTCCAGCAACTTTGGATGTATATAAGTTAAGTCGTAAAAATTTACTCCCGACACCTGCAAAATCTCACTATCTTTTCAACTTACGTGATTTCTCAAGAGTTATTTTGGTATTTGATTCTGCTTAGGTAAATTCATTTTTTACTTTTGAATTATGTTTAAGGGTGTTTTGCTTTCGGTACCAGAGACGATGCTAGATCCCTCTTCTTTCAAGCGACTATGGGTTCATGAAATATTAAGAGTGTATGCAGATCGTTTAGTAGACGACGCTGATAGAGATTGGTTATATAATACATTGCACGATGTTGCGCGTAGCAGATTGGAAGAAAATCTAAATACGCTATTTAAAAAATTATATCGTAATAAGTCCAGGTTCTCGAAAACCGCTCTGACTGGAATAGAAGCCTATAAAATCGGAGAAATGGAATTGCGGGAATTAGTTTACTGCGATTTCATCAATGATCATAGATGGTACATGGAAGTAGATGATTTGGAAATGTTACGTGAGGTCGTCGAAGGTTACTTACGTGAATATAATTCTATGTCAAAGAAACCAATGAATTTAGTATTATTTCAGTAAGTATTTTTTTTATTAAATTATATAATAAACTGATGTTATACAATAAATTTGTAATTTTAGATTTGCAATCGAGCATCTGACTAGAATTTGTAGGATTGTGAAGCAACCTAGAAACCATGCATTGTTGGTGGGCGTGGGAGGATCTGGAAGACAATCGTTAACTCGCTTGGCGGCGCATATTTCAGAATACGAGCTGTTTCAAGTGGAGTTAACTAGACAATATGGAGCTTATGAGTGGCACGAAGACATAAAAGTGATTCTGAGAAAAGCCAGTGCATCGGATCAGCATGCCATATTTCTGTTCACCGATACGCAGGTAAATTTCATATATTGCTCTTGAATTGAATAAAGTACTGATAAATCAAATTAATATAGTTAAAAGAAGAATCATTTCTGGAAGATATAAGTAATTTGCTAAACTCTGGTGAAGTGCCAAATCTGTTTGCCATGGACGAGAAGATTGAAATATGCGAGAAGATGCGACAGTTAGATAGACAACGGGATAAATCCTTGCAAACAGATGGAAGTCCAGTGGCTCTGTTCAATTTCTTTATTCAAATAATTCGTGACCAGTTGCACGTCGTTCTGGCTATGTCTCCAATCGGCGATGGATTTCGAAATCGAATACGAAAGTTCCCTGCTATTGTGAACTGTTGCACTATCGATTGGTTTCAGGTGAGTTAAATAAATGCAACATTTAACATGTTTGTGATGCATAATTTTAGCCGTGGCCTGAAGATGCTTTATTGGCAGTGGCTACTCGTTTCTTAGGCGAGGTTGAATTGAAAAAACGAGAGAGACACGTTTGTATTGAAATGTGTCAGTTCTTTCATTCATCCACAGAAACACTTTCTATTGAGTTTTGGTCTAGATTGAAAAGGAAAACATACGTAACTCCAACATCGTATTTAGAACTTATAAGTACGTTTAAATCATTTTTGGATAAAAAGCGAGAGTAAGTTTACAGAGTTATGGAAGTGACACTATGTTAATACTATTATTATGTAGCGAAATTCTGGTTGGCAAAAAAAGATATGAAATTGGTTTAGAGAAGTTGGAGCATGCCGGTTCGCAAATTTCAATTATGCAAACTAGTTTGGCCGCTCTGCAGCCTGCTTTAGTATTAGCAGCTGAAGCCGTTGCTCTAACTATGAAGAAGGTGGAAGTTGAAACTGCGGAGGCTGCTATCGTCGAGCAAAATGTTATGATCGATGAAGCTATCGCTAATGAACAGGTATTAATGAATTTATTAATTATTACGATTTGGTTAAACTATTTTTTTCAGGCAAAAGCGGCAGGGGCTATAAAAGATGAGTGCGATGCTAACTTGGCAGAAGCACTTCCAATTTTGGAAGCGGCTATGGCTGCTTTGAATACTCTTACCCCGGCCGATATTACAATCGTAAAAACAATGAAAAATCCACCAAAAGGAATAAAATTGGTCATGGAAGGTATATGCATATTGAAAGACGTTAAACCTGATCGTGTGCCGGCTCCAAGTGGTATGGGCACTGTCGACGATTACTGGGGACCATCAAAACGTGTACTTGGTGACATGAAATTCTTAGATAGTTTATTGCAATTCGACAAAGATAACATTCCTCCAAGAGTTATGCAAAAACTGTCAGAAAAGATTTTGTGTGATGAGAATTTTGATCCTGAAAAAATTAAATACGTGTCAACGGCTTGCGAGGGATTGTGCAAGTGGACCATTGCCATATCGAAATATGACAAAGTTGCCAAGGTTGTTGCACCAAAGAAAATTGCTTTGGCGGCGGCTGAATCAGATTTCCAGAAGTGCATGGCCGAGTTAGAAATAAAAAGGGCTCAGTTGCGGGCAGCTAGAGAAAGAGTTGCCAATTTGGAAGTGACATTGGATGCAGAAAATAAAAAATTGGATGGGTTGAATGCTGAAGTGACTCTATGTGCTTTAAAGTTGCAAAGAGCGCAAGAGTTGATTGGAGGTTTGGGCGGCGAGAAAGGCCGTTGGTTAGCAACTGCTAAAAGTTTAGGTCAAAGATATCATGTTTTAACTGGTAATATAAGTAATACACTTTTTAGTTGTATTGCTGAAATTTATGTTAAATGTTATAGGTGATGTATTAATCAGCTCAGCAGTTGTCGCCTATTTGGGACCATTTACAATGTTGTTTAGAGTGAAGCAAATTGAAGAATGGGTTGCTTTACTGACGAATTATGGAATTGTTTGCGCTCAGGATTTTCAGCTCACTGCTATTTTAGGAGAAGCTGTAGTCATTAGGCAGTGGAATATCTTTGGTTTACCATCAGACAGCTATAGTATTGATAATGGAATTATTATAACGTATTTCTTTTCTAGTAGTTTTTGTTGATGAAATCTGGATTTCTATATGTAATTTTCAGGAATGCAAGAAGATGGGCTTTAATGATAGATCCTCAAGGACAGGCTAACAAGTGGGTAAAGAACATGGAGAAAGCCAATAACATTGCCATCATCAGATTGAATCAAAGCGATTACGTCCGGATTTTGGAAAACGCCATTCAATTTGGTCAACCAGTCTTATTAGAGAATATCGGTGAAGAATTGGATGCCATTTTAGAGCCCGTTTTGGGACAACAAACATTTAAACAGAGCGGAGCGCTGTGTTTAAAATTGGGCGATACCATAGTTGAATACAATACGGCTTTCCGATTCTACATAACTACAAAATTGAGGAATCCCCACTATATGCCCGAAGTTGCAGTTAAAGTGACTCTAGTCAATTTCATGATCACCACAGTTGGATTGGAAGATCAACTGTTAGGAATTACAGTTGCAAAAGAACGACCTGATCTGGAATCTGAGAAAAACCAAATGATTCTGCAGAGCGCCGAAAACAAAAGATTATTAAAGGAAATCGAGGATCGAATTTTGGAAGTATTGAGTGAATCGGAGGGTAACATTCTGGAAGATGAAACAGCCGTGCAAATTTTAAGCTCTTCGAAAACCGTATCGAATGAAATTGCGGCAAAACAAGCTATAGCTGAAATAACAGAAAGGCAAATAGATGCTGCTCGACTAGAGTACACCCCGATTGCAGTTCACTCCGCAATTTTGTTCTTCACAATCGGTTCGTGGTCGCATGTGTTACATTCTCAGTTTTATTAACGTTGAGCATACTAATTCTAGCGGATTTGGCCAACATCGATCCGATGTATCAATATTCATTGATTTGGTTTATGAATTTGTTCCGTTCGGCAATTGACAATACCGAACACGTCGAAGATGTCAACGAAAGGCTGAATATTTTACAAACATACTTTACATATTCTTTATATGTAAATATTTGTCGTAGTTTATTTGAAAAGGTATTGAACTTATTTATATCATAAATGTATTCTACTATGTTTATATGTTATAGGATAAATTACTGTTTTCTTTACTATTGAATATTAATTTGATGAAAAGTCGTAATCAAATAGACGCTAGCGAATGGATGTTTTTGCTAACTGGAGGAGTTGGGTTGGATAATCCAAATATTAATCCAAGCTCTTGGCTGGTATCCAAAAGTTGGGATGAGTTATGTAGGTTAGATGAATATCCAAGTTTCAAGTAAGCTACTATTGGTGATACTAATAGAATAATTATGAGTACACTATTAAAAGAGAAACACTAAATTAAATTATGATAAATTTATTTCTTTGAAGCGGAATTTTGGAGCATTTCACGAATAGGCAAGATCAATGGAGGCAACTGTTCGATGCGCCGGAGCCACACAATTTTCCATTACCTGACCCATGGGAGACGAAACTGTCTCTGTTCCAAAAGGTTTTGGTGATTCGGATCATGCGACCTGATAAGGTTGTGCCCAGCGTGCAGAATTTTGTCGCAAGTACGTTGCTAAATGAATGAAATGAATGGGACTTTATTCTTGCTCCCCCGTTGTTTTTTTTTCCGGTCACAGATCATTTGGGAAAGCAATTTATCGAGCCTCCGCCTTTCGATTTGGTCTCGTCCTACGCGGATTCCCACTGCTGCATTCCGCTCATATTTGTTTTAACGCCGGGCGCAGATCCGACGGCAGTTTTATTAAAATTCGCCGATGATCAGGGTTTCGGTGCATCACGTTTGTTCTCATTGAGTTTGGGACAGGGTCAAGGACCAATCGCTGTTCGATTGATCGACGAGGGAGTTAAAAATGGCACATGGGTCGTCCTGCAGAATTGCCACTTAGCTAAAAGCTTTATGCCAACTTTGGAGAAGGTTCCTCTCATATCGGATATTTTCGAATGAATAGTATTTTAAATGCAAATTATTTTCGCAGATTTGCGAAAACTTTACCTCTGAAACGACGCATCCCGATTTCCGACTATGGCTGACGTCGTACCCGGCTGAACATTTTCCGGTTTTGGTGCTGCAGAATGGCGTGAAAATGACAAACGAGCCACCGAAAGGTCTGAGAGCGAATATAACGAGATCCTATTTGAGTGATCCAATATCGGACTTGGAATGGTTCGAGAGCTGCAAACAGAGTAGAAACTTTAAAAGGCTCCTGTACGGTCTATGCTTTTTCCACGCATTGATTCAAGAGCGGAGGAAATTCGGTCCTCTAGGTTGGAATATTCAATACGAGTTTAACGAAACCGATTTGAGAATTAGTGTGATGCAGTTACAGATGTTCTTGGACGAATACAATGTATCCAAATGATCAATAATATTACTTGTTAGAATTGTTATAATTTATTTTCCAGGATGTGCAATTTGATGCTTTACGATATTTGACTGGAGAATGCAATTATGGTGGCAGAGTCACTGACGATTGGGATCGAAGGACTTTAATTACAATATTGCAGAAATTTTACTGTAAGGACATCGTTGAATTGGAAAAATACGACTTTGATCCTTCCGGTACAAAAGAAAAAGATTGTTAGTTTTGTCTTTTTGGTAACTTTGACTTTAATTTTAAGGCCAGTACTATTGCCCGGACGAGAAAGACTACGAGGCTTTTATGTCGTATACAAAATCGCTGCCTTTAATCACTCATCCGGAGGTGTTTGGAATGAACGAGAACGCAGATATCATGAAAGATCAACAGGAGACTAGCCTGTTGTTCACCAACACTTTGCTCACTCAGGTAATGTACACACAAAATCTTTTTTTTTAAATAGCTGTAAAATTTCCTAAAACACTTATACATACAATTATATTTGTTAAATAAACCCAGGATCGCGTGGTAAGTTTATTTTAAACAAATAAATATATACAATAATAATAACATATTTAAATGCGTACAAAAAGGATCTTTTCAAATTGATATTAGTAAGTAATTAGAAAAAAGTATTATATTATTCAATATTACAAATAATGGTTATATTTTACGTTTTTAATATTTTAATTATTATTTAGGATACTCAATCTAGCGGTACTTCTGCAAAATCTACAGATGAAATTGTGCTTGACGTTGCCGCTGATATTTTGGACAAGTTGCCGGATAATTTTGATAGGGATAAAGCCATGGAAAAGTTTCCAACTTCATATTCTCAAAGTATGAACACAGTGCTAGTTCAAGAGATGGGACGTTTTAATAACTTGCTGAACGTGATTCGAGATAGTTTGAGAAATGTGAAAAAAGCAATAAAAGGTATATTCGACGTTTTTTATAAAATGAAAACATAATGAAACGTTAAATTTTCAGGTTTAATTGTGATGTCTTTCGATTTAGAGGAGGTCGTCACTAGTGTTTTGATTGGTAAAATACCGAATATGTGGGCGAAAAAATCCTATCCGTCTCTGAAACCGCTAGGAAGTTATGTGAATGATTTTCTCTCGAGGCTGGCTTTCTTGCAGGTAACGTAATGTAATCATAATAATGAAAAAAATATTTTTTATCAAGAATAAGAAATAATGCAAGTGATTATTCTTGTTCGGAAATTTAAAGACGCCGACTACATTTAAAATTCAAATAAGCAATTTAAAAATTAGCAATTTAAAGCAGAAAAGAATATTCAAATGATAAGACAATAGAATACTAAATATAAAGTGAATTGAATATTTTCAAAGAGCAGACATTTTTACAGATTTACTGAAATTGGTTTATAATTGACAGCTAAACCTTCTAATTAATAGAGTTAATAATGACTTATTTTTTTTTAGCTTTGGTTCAATAAAGGTGCTCCACAGACATTTTGGATATCTGGATTTTTCTTTACGCAAGCATTTTTAACTGGAGCACAACAGAATTATGCTAGAAAATATACCATTCCTATAGATTTACTAGCATTCGATTACGATGTACGATTATTGCTAATGCAATACCAATAATATGATATTATATATCTTCTGATTTAGGTGAGAAAAGAAGAAAAACTGCACAAAGCTCCGGACGATGGTGTTTATGTGTACGGTTTATTCTTGGACGGCGCTCGCTGGAATAGGGAAACCATGGTTTTGGATGAATCTCTTCCCAAAGTGTTATACGATACCATGCCTTACGTTCAGTTTAAATCTATATAGTTTTCATATATTTTATTAAACGCTTTTGTTGTTTTAGATTTGGTTGAAGCCGATGAAGAAAGTGGATATCAAGGAACGCCACACTTACTTATGTCCTATATACAAAACATCAGAAAGGAAAGGAGTGTTATCAACTACTGGGCATTCAACCAACTTTGTTATTGCAATGACCCTGCCAACGATTAAGCCCCAAAAACATTGGGTGATGCGGGGCGTTGCGATGCTTTGTCAACTATCTCAATAATTTATATTTTATCAATATTATATTTGTTATAAATCACAAATTGATTTTTGTCTTATTTATTATTTTTTTTTAATACTATAAATATTAGTATTCTATTAAGAGGTAAGTGATTGTTTGCATTTCCTAAGAAATTTTAATGTAATTATTTCTAAGTGAATATCACAATTTTTGTTATAAATTTGTCCAGATTTGTTATAAATTTAAACCGTTTACATTCGGACTAACTTTGTTTCTTTCCAACAGAGTTGCCTATTTCTTTTAATTATAAACGTAATTATTTTATATTATCTGCATGGAGTATTTCTTTGTTATTTAAAGGTATTGCGGTAAATTTATATAATGAAAGTCGTATTTTAATATTACGTTTAATGAAGGGAATATTAAATGCATATTTTAGTTATATATACGTACACTGGAGACATATTTTAATGAAAATTAAGTTGCACTGTATTTTTACAATATGCCCATTCTATTTATAATATACTTTAATCATTTCGAAGATAAAAATATATAAATATTAAATTGTTCCGGAGATGAACTGAAAAATAAAAGATAGCTTGAAAAAGTAATTAAGCAACCGGTAAGAGGAAAAGTTTTGCACCAACTACAACATCCCATTTTTCCCGAGTGGAATTGCATTATTAAGTATGCGGTGCATTAAGAATATCTGCAATAAATTACGTCAATTTAATTAGAAATATAAAGCTAATTACGGCGGCCCGGTCTCGGCGCTTCAAAGAGAAATTAATACGCTGATATCTCATTAATTTTGTTCAATTTTCTATGTTATTTTTTTTTTAAAGAGAGGCTCTACTATTTCCCTTTTATGTTGTAACCAATTATTTTTTAACTCGAGGAAATTCGAAGCGCCGTAATTGAGTGCCCGAGTTCTGGCGAAATAAAAGCAGCCCCAGCCCGAAAATTTAATGAATTGATGAACGACGAACGAGCAACGTTTGGGGGCTCGTCAAGTGCTTAACGCATAAGAGAGAAGAGGGATGCTTCTTGCTCGGAGGGGAGATGAGCGGTCACCATGTGGTGGACAACTCCTCCTCGGCTCCAGTTCCAGTTACGATAATTCCTGTGGAGACTGAGCTAAAGCAAGAGTGGATCCCGGATCAGAACTATTGTAGTGAACTGCATATAAACCGGGAGTCACCTGGTTTTACCCGGGATAGAGCAGCATCAGGCAGGGGTGAACATCATCGATCCCGTAACCCGTGGCAACCATTCTATATTAGCTTAAGACGTTACTTACATAATGGGGACTTCCGGGGGCCCAAATCAGATTATATTCAACAATTTTTGCTCTCTTCTTTTCCATTGTTGCCCTCCATTATTATTTTGCTTCTGTTTTCGTGCGCTGCGGTGCCAAGGAAAATCAGTTTCCAGCATTATCTTCTTTTTTTTTCTGTGTGTATTTCGCTCGCGCTCCCCATTTTCGGGGGAGGCTGCGTCATCCACCGAAGGCAAAGAATTGCTACTCCCAAAGCGCACATAAATAGAAACGCCACCCTCTGAAACGGGAGGCTACATTTATTTCTATTGTTACAATTTCACACACGGACGCATTAAAAAGTGCACCTTTGCTATATATAGTAAGACTAATCGATCACATTTTTGTTGATCGATACAAATTCAAACATTAAATATCAATTACTTTATATAGTAAATCAAAAAAAATATTTATTATATAGTTCAATATTTTAACAATAAAAATGATCATTTCATTTCCGGTTAGTTTGTTTAATTGAAAGAAATTGAAGATTTCAAATATTTTTTGTGTATCGGAAGTTTGAGTTTGTACATTTTGGTTCGTGGTTTTATTGGTGTTGAAAATGTCTGTTGGCTTTTCGGTAACAATGCAGGTATATAGAAAGGAAAGAAAATTTCGTTAGTGCGGTAGTAATTAATTTCCCAACGACAACTGGAAAAGCGATTAAGCACATTTCCAGCGGGAGAAAAGTCCCGTCGGTGCGGCAACGGGGTTGCAGGGATGTGAAGAGGGGTGGCTCTGTGCTCTGTCCTAGTTAGGGCGTGGTGGTCCCGGGATCGGGGGCGTCACACCGTCTCGCAGCAGCTGGTTGCCATGGGAACAGCTCCAGCCACCCGGCTAGATATTGATCTGCGGGGATGCCCCTTTTCTCTGCTCCATCCGCGCGCCCTGGCCCCCCCGAAAAATTACATCAACTACAGTTTTAGCCTTCTTTTGCCCATATAATTTGCGACGAGATGTTATTCTTTACTCGTTACCCTCGTTTTCTTTGAAGTCCTTCGCGTTCACCCTCACATTTTTTTCTGCCTTACTTTGCATGTCTTGCGTCATTTTATTTATTTTTTAAACACAACGCCTCTTCTACCCAAATTGTTTTTCCCCTTCTGCATGCGTTTAATTTTGCATACAAACATTTCGCACCTTATCGTAATATTTAATCCTGATTACCACTTTTCTCTTCTCATCAAAAAAAAACAAAATGATAGCAGTCACATAATAGGAATTTTGCGTCAATTATTCCATAATTTAAGTAATATCAACAGTACCCTTTGCATACTTATTATTATATCTGATATTTAAATCAACTACAACTTACTTTAGAAATATTTACTTAATATAATATAAAATTATCTAGACTTTACTCTCATTTCATTTATTGAAAGTAATAAGTTTGTCATAAATATATATTATTCCCTAAAAGCAGTTTAACAAAATTGTAGAAATCTATTAAAATTATATATTTGGAAGAAGCTTTAATATTTTGTAAAAATAAAATAGACATATTATATTTCCAGACTCATCGATCGTCCTATGCACGTACTAAATCTCATTCAAATTCAGTCATCCAACAAATCAATTAAACACCTAAATTATCTAAATTATTAATCCATATCTTCAGCTTAACTAAATAAATATGAGATAATATGTTTTGCTTATTTAATGTATAGACTAAAGAAAAAATATAGCTAAATACTGGAATAGTTTTAGTGTGCAGTAGATCTGCTGCGACTACATGGAAAATTCATCCAGTTCTGTGCCGAGGGACATAAAGTATACATAAACGGAGAATGGAGAATTTCCTCTGGACGACTCTCGCCGTAAAGACCAGACCAAATAGAGTTTTATGCTCAACCCAAAAAAAAGAAAACTCATTTACTTCTTTAAATTACATCCGCTCTCTCCCTGTTGCAAATAAATATTCCAACCACTTATTGCAATTAACTTCATCCTATCCGAACAGCAAACGAGAAGACTGTGAAAAGGGTTCACGCATATATCTGAACGGATTTATCTAATTATCCGGTCGCAAAAATAAAGCTAAAAAAGAGCCGGAACGGAAAATGTAAATAACGCGTAGGAAATTGTACACATTTTATTTTGCGAGTTTCATTCGGCCCTTGCGTTTTAATGCTGGATTTAATTAAAGTGCAAATATTGTAATGACTTTGTGTTACTGCTTGTAATTGCGTTTTTTTTTCTGTTGTAAAACGTTCATTTGCGACACGAATTGGAGGCGGCACGGCAGGAGCAAAACAGCCACAGCGGCGGATCTGCGATGCAGTTGCATGCGGAAATGAAACGCTACCATCGCATCTGCATCCGACAATCTCTGACACCCCCGAGAGTGCATTTCTAACTGACATAATATGGCAATGTGTGCCTCTTTATTTTTAATTTCTGTCGGAAAACTGTTAAATTTCCTCGCACATTACTTTCTACGCTAATCAAATGTTGTTTATATATACATTTTATAATGCGTATCTTTTTATTAGCAGCATGAATATGAACATATAATTCAGAGTATTTGCTTTTAACGAATCCAAGTTGATTCGGGTAACTCAAATGCGACGTGGATTAAATATATAAGTATGAGATTACGTTAAGCTCTTGATCCTCGCAGCGTGCTTGTTTATATCAACTTATCTGTTAAAATTAACTTATTCGCTGTGAAGGGCATTTTTAAAAGCTAAAATCTGTGAAAGTGCTTTTAATTTTCGTTCTCTCGTCCTTTTTTTTCTTGCTATTTTATTTGATGAAACAAAATACTTAACGACTGACTTTTAATATTTGACACATAAAACGCTTACATTATTATTTACAACAAGCGCTCTTAATGCATACATTTTTTTAATTATAATATATATTGTTCCAAGAAATCTCTTTGACACCGGACTAATCGAGGAACTATATACAAACTAAAGATACACTACACAATAATTGGCTTGACTTTAAAGACTTTCTGCACTCATTTTTTAGAAATTACTTTTATTTTGGTGAATCTGATTTAAGTTGAACTATATTCTCTTTTAGTATAAATGTTTCAAATCGTGTTTTATGAATAACATATGGTAAAATATGTACAAATAGAGTAGCAAAATATATTAAACTTACCCGTTAGCAAGCTGTAGAAGACTAATTTTAGATATGCGTATGAATCATCACCATTAATAGTTGACGATCCGAGTAAATAATTTGTTTTGAAGCCTGCAACCATATTCACATTAAATTTTTAATTTTTATTGAAAAAACAATAAATCTGATTCATAATTATAAAAAGGAATCTTATTATATTACTATAAAAATTAAAACAAAAGAATACTTTAATAATATTTTTGTTTAGTATATATTGTACCTTAAATGTTATGTAAAATAATATTAATATTTATTATTATAAGCCCATCATATAAAAAAATTAAAATTAAAACATATTTATATAAAAAATATGATCCACTGTTACAAAAAGCTATTGGCCATCTTCTTCATATGTATACCAATTTGCGTGGTAGTGTTATTAAAGTGTCCCCATGAGCTCAACTTAGCTAAATGACCTGTCTTCAAATTAAGTGGCCCTTGCACGTGCTATTTAACAGTAAGATATACCACTGAGCCATAATATATACGTGTGTTTTCTGCTGTTTCTGTACATTTCTGCCAATTTAAGTCCAACCTTTTTCTATAGACAACATAATTTCATAAATAACAGATTTCGAGTATAAGTTAAATGAAATTTTTAAAACAAAAAGAAGTTCTGCTGTAACTAAATTAGTGTATAATTTAATATAAACAATTTTTAGAAACTGTGATTAAATTGTAAATGAATATTTTATTATTAGTGCATAATTATTTATAATAATATATATTTTTTTAATATATTGTTTATTCTTTTTGATCATAATTAATGGAAATTCTAAGAATTATATATAATAATTGAGGGAAATGACGTTATTAGGGTCTCGAATTATGAATAATTTTGCAATTATTCGCCAAATGAGCACACAAAAATAATCCAATAAGAAAAATATGCGCGTTTTGTCCAAATTGAGGACATTCAATTTAAGATGGATTCGCCCTTCCAACATCAAAGAGCATCAAAGAGCATCAAAGTGAATTATATGGGCAATGAGTTGGAAAATGAGGTAATTATATAATTTTCCAGTTTTACTTAATTCATTGGAATTAATTTATTATTTGTGTTTCAAAGAAAAACATCTTTCATAAATATATTGATAATGGTGTATTTGTGCAGTTGACACTAAAATTTTAAATATAATTTGCACAATATTTTAATTACATTTGTAACAACCATATTTTTAAATTATAATTTTAAACATTTAAGATATAGATGTAGCAATTTAGTGAAAAAATATGTGAATTGTAGCATTAATTATGTATTTTTCTAGATTTTTATATTTAAATATTTTGCAGAACAAATATAGAAATAATATTCTCATTTAAAAATTCTTAAATATAATGTGCATTTCTATATAAAGCTTATATAATCTATAGCAAGCTCAAAAAAATCCAAGTATTCCAATCTAAATGTATTAGAAGAATTGCGGGTGCACCATGGTCCATTACCAATAAGATAATGCACCAGAACTTTGGAATAAAATCAGTGGAAGAGGAAGATTTCTCCAAAAAAATACACGAACAGGCTTGATTCGCATGCGAACTCGTTGGCGGTCAACCTTCTAGATAACGGCGTGGCAACGAGAAGATTAAAGCGCTTCATTAAATATCTCCAATTTAGATTTAAATAAAGAATAAATTAATAAATATTATATACAAACGTTGTGGAATGGTGCCACTGCAACTTCCTAATGTCAATAGCGAAAAGATTTGATAAATGCTCATTAGAATAGATTGTATAATAATAAAAACTGAAAAAAAAATATAATCTGATTTTTTTTTGTGTTCATTTAAAAATCAATATTTTCTTTTAATAAAAGTCAATATTTTGTGTTCTATAATAGAAAATTAAAATTGTATATCTATAAATAGTATATGAATTTAATTAACGTAATTACTTACATGGTAATATGATAAATCAATATCAATATACCATGGAAGTTTATAATTTTATGCACTAATTGCAATTAAAATATATTGAGTTGGAGAACTAAAATACTATACTCATTAAGCTTCTATATTTTAATATATTATTTCTTATTATAAAGAAATGAAGAAATGACATTTTTGAATAGTTTAAATTTTTAGCTTTTATAGTGCTTTTTACATTACTTCTTCTTAAATGTAACAATTTATTTAATATAGATCATATATATTTTATCTAATACATTTTTTTTAAATACCAATTGAAAAAAAAACTAACTTTTTGTAATGTTATCCGAATGTAAAGTTTGTAAAAGAAAGCAGAATAATTGTTTTTCATCATAATTGTTGTTAATTTTTGTAAAATTTATAATTTTTCTCTCTCTGTTAGTTATTGTCTTGCCTTGTCTAATTATTATTAATGTTTCATTGATTGCAATATTTGTTTTGTCGTTATGTAAACAAAGTTTACGTGTGTTTAAATAATGCAGATGGAAGTGTATCTATTGCATTATTTGCAAACGGGGTCCATCATTCAAGTTATTCGAACGCAATGGCTGCGAGATGAAATCTGTTGCCAGGGCAACGGGATCGATACGGCCGAGCTTTTCATCATTTCCCAGGGAAAGCCAGAAACGGACCGAGCCCGTCGGGAAATTAAACACCCGCGAAAAATAAATAAATACAAAATAAATATTTGATAACTGCACAGACGAGAAGAACAACAACAACAAAAAAAACAAAAATATATACATATATAGATATACGTACAAATATAAAACAGCAGCAAAGAGCGGAATCCGCGTATAACTATAGCGCGTGTTCCGCATGAAAAATTCGAAACTAATTTGTTTTCAGCCAAACGTAATTACGATATTTTGATTGCTTCTGTGCAACCGAAGCACACTTTGATCATGCATATGCATTTTTTTAATTACTCCCGTTGTTTTGTTGTTACCATTTGTTTGTTTTTTTTTTGTTGATTTTGGTTTTTGCTGCCTTACCGTTATCCCCTCTGTAATATTATTTTATATTGTCTTTGATGTCGCGATGTGCTCTTTGTGATGTAAATGTTTGTTACGGCGCTGCGTTTCGCCAAGGACAAAGGGCAAAGTGAGCCTTGCCAGCGTCCCTCTTATTTCTGTCGGTGTGCACACTGTAACATTCGAAGAATTTCATTTAGGACGTTGATGTCGTTGGATGCCTGGATGCTGCGAGACGCGCCCTTCTTTCCCTGAAACATCAAACCTCTCGCGTTTTATTAATATCCCAACGTCGACTTCCCTCCCCATTATAAATATTTTAATTAAAAAAAAGTACACAAACACATACACTTCTTCAGGTCTTATCGTCCAACGTAATTAAAATTTATATTATGCACATGTTGCATTCTAAAACTTCTATAATATGCAAGAAAATTTCCTTATGAAAAAATAGTGAACATCATTTTTGTCAATTCTTTTACAATCAATTCGACCTGAACAGTAAATTCTTTATTTTTAATAATATTTTTATTAGAAACGCTAAATGTTTTTAATATTTGATACTTTTGTAGTTCTCCATCATGAAAAGCCATACATATTTGTAATAAGTACTATATTTTGATAATCATTTTGATTATGTGTTGTTTAGTTTCTTTTTTTTTCGACAATAAAATTTTTGAATTATATTTCTCATCACAAGCGTCTTGTTTGTATTTGCTCTTTCTATGTACCTCGCATAGTGCGGTTAAGCTTGTTGGAAGAGATTAACCGCACTGTGCGTATCCCGTATTCTTTTAAACCGGACTAATCGAGGAACTAAGTACATATAAAAATAAGACAATTTATGTATAAATTTATATTAACATAAATTTCCCCCTGATAGACAAAAATTCCAATTTTATTTTTTTCTAATTCCTATTTTAGTATGTCGAAGTCCAAGAAACTTACTTTCTTCAATTGATACATTTTGTTTCTTAATCCTGAAATTAAATATACAAATAATGGTAAATTTTTTGAAAATGTTCTGATTAATTGTACTTCACGTTCATTCAATCATTCTAGAAAATGTCTTTATAATATTTATTTTTTTCAATTTTTAATATAGTTTATTTAAAATAGTCATATTTAAATAAAGTGCGGTTTTATAACTTTGTGAAAAATCAGTAAATATTGTTTTTGATCAAATGAAAACATATCATCATGATGCAAAGCTGTAATTGAATTCTGTAATTAAAAAAAATATTTTCAGTGCTCTGCGTTGACGAAAATAAAATAACAATAATAAAAATAATATAAAATATGCACGAGCATGCCTTTGAAACGTCACATTTTAAATATTTCCACTCAAATTCGCAAATACAAAAAAATTGCATGTAACAAATATCCAATGAACAAGGATGGAACAATGATGGAAGTAATATATGTTCATTCGCATTGCTCATTTCATTATCCACTTCGCTAGTTGTTGAAATTACTCATCTGCAAAATAGTTCAAGATGTTTCTTTTATGTAATTCTATTCTATGCAGTTTGAATGGAAATTATTATATTTTCTGAATTCGAAATTTGATTGGTTCTATGTTTTTTGTTCAAAATACATTCAAATACATTAATTAATTTAAGTTATATACACAATATTCAAAGATATATTATTTGATATTTCCTCATTTTCTGTTAAATATATTATTTTGAATAATTTTATTGCAAATTTATGACCATTAAAAAAAATTGTCACCAATAAATCGTATGAATTTGTTGATAATTTACAATATAATTAATTAGACAATACGCGAAAATTATGTAAATATTTAATAAGTGCTGTGTATTCTGTATTTCCATACACACATGTTTAACAAATACTTGTATTTTATTGCATAATATGTAGCCTTTTGATCTTATTATTTAGTGTATATGAATATTTCTGTATCTGTATCTATTTTTTATTGGTATTTCTATAGAAATTTATTTGTTTTTCGAATCTGGTAGTAATGTAAATAATATATTTCACTACTTTGATTGCAGAAAATCAAAGTATAAGAATATGTCTACTGTTGTAATGCTTTCTGCTGACCAAATTTGATTCTTTTGGCATAGCTTATGGACAAAGGGTTGAAGGGAATCAATTGACAAGAGTTAGGGTATGCCGAGGGAGCAATGTCAATATCAAGGCCGCGGGATGGAATTCCCCTAACGTGAGTCCCCTCTGGACGTTTATGGTGGAATCGCCGGGTGCATCCCCTTAATCCAACCACGTGGCCCGGAATGATTCCCGCGGGTAGATTAAGCTTAGAACCCCCGCGTTGCGTTCTTCAGAATGAACCAGAAGAAAATGAACAAACAAGAATAACGAGCAAAAAAGAGACGAAAGATAAATAAAAATATTAGCACATTAACTTCCTTGACTTGATGCAATTTTTAATTTTAGTTTAAAACGGACTAAAAGTTTTGATTAGTTTCGTAGTTGCTGGATCAATGCAGCGAGATAGCAGCGCTCCATCAAGAGTCGGACATTTTCATTAAATTACATCTTCGGGTTTATAATTTATTTAATGTACAACATGAGTAAGTGGTCGGATAGACATGGCAATAAGGAAGAACTTTTGCCTGTACATGAATTATAAATGTAAATGTGCGAAAGCGTAATATATTTTTTGTTTTTGTTTTGGAAGAGGGTTCCTAACTTCTATCCTCCCCCCATAGAAAAGATGTCGTTGACCGAATTATTTTGATGGTATGGACGAGGGTGGATTTTCGCAGAGGCATCATGTGTGAATCGAATTGATGCTGCTCCCCCTTCTTTCTCATTGTCATTCTACGGTACAGTGGAAGTTGACAAACAATGCAATGCGATTATATTTTTCTATTTATTTTTACTCTAAGCTGATTTGTTTAATAAAGAATTATAATGTTTATTTATTTCTGTCATATTTATCATTTATTTTACACCCAAATTTTAGATTTAGTTATTTTTTCTTGTTTAGTCTAGCCAATAAATTATAATAATAATGTATATCTAAAATGAATTAGACATATTAATAGTAACATTTATTGCAACAAATCATTATACAAACTCAAGAAAATAACATAATAAGAAAAATAAAACCAAATTGATTTGCTGAAAAGGACTACCGACCACAGGTCTTTCTGCCCTGAATTTGACATATTTTCAATAATATTTCTTTAAAATATATCCAAGATTATTATTTTTGTATTAACTTTTATTTATTTTTACTTAAGTTTATTTCTTTAATAAAATCCAAGATTATTTCTGTATTAAAATATACTAGAAAAAAAGATATAAAATGTATCGCAAAAATGTAATAAATAATAGACTTAGAAACATCAAGAAATATAAAAATACTTTCCACTTCGATTTTGAAAAGGTTTAATATATTTAGTTTAATATAAATAATATATCTAGTTACGTAAAGTAACATGGAACTATATCTAATTATATAAATGATCTAAGTTGGTACACATGTCAACATAACTGTTTCTACCAGTTTCTACATTAATTAATGGTTAATGGTTATTCATTATCATTCTGATACAAAAAGTGACGGTTTTGTATCTCACCAAAAATTGAAATTCATTGCATTGTGGAGGTCAAGCAACGGAAGGGTGACAAAAATAGATTAGCAATTATAGAAAATAGTGTTTAATTTTAATTTGGTATTACATTGTATCAAACTGTCAATTCCAAAATATTAGGTGAAGTTAAAATTTCTGAGCCATATCTCACGATGTGTACGTTGCATCTTGTCATTCTATACTGCGACTTAAAGGCGATATAACGCTTTAAAAAAAATATTTGACAGTTTTGTGTTTAGTGAATCCAGTTGTGTGTTAGAGCATTTTAAAATGGAGGTAAATAAAGAGAAAATTCGTTACATTTTTCAGTACCACTACGACAAAGCGGAAAAGCGTAGCAGGCGGCCAAAAAAATGTGTTTTTTATGGACACAACACAGTATAGAATGCAACAGCAAAGTGTTGGTTCCAACGCTTCGGTTCTCGTAATATGGACACGTTCTGGTAGGCCAATCGTCGAAAATGTTGATAAAATCATGGAAATCGTCGTGTCGGACCGGAATTCCATTGCCCAAGAACAGAAGATTAACCAGAAAACCATTTGGAACCATTTGCATAAAGCTGGTCTTAAGTCTGCTCTCGATGTATGGGACAAAACGCTCAGAACGTTTTACTTCACCCAATACTATGACAAATCACATCTTACATAACAAAAGCTTCATATATAAACAAACATTTAACGCATATGTTAAATATTTGAAAAAAAATCTCTATCAAATATATATTTTATTTGTAGTCATAAATTATGTTTTTTTTTTTTAATTTATTAGTTAATACTGTTGAATTATTAAATTTATTGCATATTTTTACTTGTTATAATAGAAATTGAAAACAAATTGAATCTTTTTCTTATGTTTGTGTAGAAACAATATGTAAAAACATCAAAAGATTATTATTAATGGTTTTAACATTTGATATTAATAGCAGTTGGTTTGTAAATGCAGAAACAGCTAGTTGTTCTCGTAACACGATATGATTTATGCATTGCCGCTTATTGTCTGCAATATTAGTATGGCGGTTTTTAGGTCTGCTCTCGTAGACCGGAATGTAACGGGAGGACTGTAATCAAACACCCCTCATAGTCACACAACGTAGGGCAGAGGGTGAGCGAGAGTAAAACATGCACCCTTATAGTCTATGACCATCACCCTACGTCTAGTGCCCCTTAGTTAAAGTTCTTACGCTTCCATTGTATCCCTTGCATCCCCAGATAAAACTATTATATTTGCTCTGCTCCTCACTCTTATCGTCGGCTGCGTTCCTAGTTGTTTTTTTTTCTCTCTCTCTCATATTCGCTCTATTTTCAATTCACACGAGATGGCCGATCGCAGTTCTTGCAGCTTTCCAAATTAATAAGCACACATCAGATTATAATGTTCGCCACGCAGCAACCCCAATTTATTTTCTTGTGCATTTGAACAATTCATTGAGATTTTATTATTGTCGTTCTCATTTGAATCGTTATTTAAAATCATTTAAAACATTAAAACCCAAGTATGGTAAGGATTTTACCCTTACATATAAAAAAATAAACATTATTATTCACAACAATAATAATAAAAACAAAATCATCATATATATTTTTATAAATAGATTAATAATTATGTTTATAGCAAAAATAAAATAAATACAAAACTAATTATATACAATTATTGGAATTCAAAAGTTTTGTATAATTTCAAGTTTTCTATTTTTTTAGTAAATTATAGAAAACATTTGTCGTCTGCGAACTTATAACAGCAACATGTAACTAAATCTAGTTATGTAAATGATCTAAGTTGGTACACATGTCAACAAAGATGTTTCTACATTAATTAGTGTTTAATTAAGAATTAAATATATAAAAACCTCAAAATCAATGAAAATTTAGCTAATTTTATTTTAAACGTAATCATTTTGTCAAATATACTATGAAAATTATATAAAATGAATTAGACAATTTTTTTTTTATCACTTACCTTAATATTATTTAGATTTATTGCAATTTTTGTTTTATAAAGACTCCCAAATATAATAATATTGTATTAACTAACAATTAGCATTATATCTTTCCTTATTAGAACATGTAGTGTAATTATATAAATGTTATAATTACTTTTTTTCTAATAAGTTATAAGGCACTAATGATGATAAATTTTGTAACGTGGTAAAATAGACTGCAACTACACTCCACGGTACAAATTCGGGGAGACCGCAGCGCACCGCGAAGGAAGACGGTTGAGGTCTCCAGTTGACAAGGTATTTATGATATATTTGTAAGCTTCAAGAGGATGGTGTTGGTGCTCTAGAGGAGCCAAGGCCCACCGTCGGAGAAGAAGTGTGCTGATCTGAGAAAGTAGTTATAAGAGTTCTTCCTCTCAATAAAAGGAAGTGGCGCCCTGAACCTTCCCACGTCACGGACTCACGCCCAAGCCGGCAGAAGATTTTGTATTTTTTTTTCGTACACGAGCACTGTCGTGTTACAATTTTGAAAACCAAATTGATATTTAACTATATATTTAAGTTAGTTAACTAATTATCAAAGATTCTTATTTATTAAAATATTGTTTACGTTATAATTATTTAGGATAAAAATACATTTGATTTTTTATTTCTCTCTATATAGATTACATTTGTAGGTAGTTAATGTAAATATAAACAATAATATATTTTATTAAGAATAAATAGGAGATACATCTTCCATTACTTCACTAACAAAACTACATTCTACGTACTATCTAAGTAATAAGTATATAATGCAATGAAAATAAAAACTTGGTTAATTAATATATTTATAAGTTAGTACCTGTAATTAATAATGATTAGTATTACTATGTCCAGGAGTATTGCAACACAAGAGATGTTAGTAGTGGTTAGTAGAGTTAAGTCTGCTCTTGGCATTCACCGCGTGCCTTATGATACGAAAATAAACATAAGGGCCTACAGTGAACACTAGGAGAAAGACAAATTGATGAAGAACTAAGCTGTAAAAGACAATGGTATTATTAAACCCTGAAAATAAAATAATATGAATTAGTATAGATAATTATAATAATAACTTATGTATTACTAAATAAATTAATAGAATGTGAATGTTATTATTAAATACTACGAAAGGTACTTGACCTAACTTATATCTATTTTATAGTGTACATTATATTATTATACGGTTATAAATAGAAAACAATTATCGAATATTTAATGTTAATCATTGTAGTGAGTTTGTGCTTTTATTATCATTCATCGATACGTAATTGAGTAAGCCGACTGGAGTCTTCGAGTTGTTTCTATTCCAGGTCGAGGAGTGTTGTCTGCAATTTCAATGTATGTCCAATTGACATGTACATACAGCAGACGCAGCACCTATTTATGTCTGTCAAGCACGCAATGCTCTTCACCCTCCTTTTATGCACTTAACATTTCTCAAGGGATACCAAAACTAATACAAAAAAACATATTACTCACTCAATTTTATTAAATCAACCTCGACCCGTTCAACATCACTCACAGATTAGCTAACAATCAATTTGTCAAACGAGTTGATTTGTTTCTAAATTCATGCAATTGGGTTCAAATATTGTTTGAAATGTTAGTATTATAGTAGTCTCCAATACTGTCTCTACTATGTATCTATGAAATATGGTTATGAGTCTATCGTATAAAATAATTGAGTATATTAAAATGAAGGTTTCTGTGATATTATACACACGATTCGGATAATAGGATATTATGATGAAGAAAATATAATCGATTTAGCAAGGTCGATTCGGATAAAAATAAAGTAATTTCCATTCGAATTCAGTCGAAAATATGGTGGAGTGAAAACGCCATGCAGAGGAATAATTAGAACGGCGCGCTGATAGGGTAAAGAGAAAATGCATATTCCTGTATGAATGTGGCTTGCTGCAGACACGCGGAACGAAGGTCCGTGTACAATAGTATTTGTTGTAAGGCCTTTATCAGCTGATAGGTGCACGTGACAATAGCGTGTCGGACGTGACGTCACGGCGCCGCGACGACCCCGTCTGGTCGATATAAGGATATATTTATATTGGTGTGTGTGTATTTGTGTGTGCGTAATTTTATTTTCGGCTCTAATCTGTTTAATCAATTACCAACTGTGGCCATTCTATTAATACAGCTGAAAGAAAGGTGGTTTCAGCAAAGGTATACATTGGGATACTGGGATGCGCGTGAATGCTTTCAGTTTCAGCGATGAAAGTTCGTTCGCCTTCATTGTTTCTGTTGCTTTTATCTATATGGCATCATACTTTTACTGCTCGCAACTTTATCGTATGTGCATTGTTCATTCATGGTGTTTGCATACAGTTTTTAGTTTCTTTTTCATATGCTAACGCATTCATACAGAAGATTCATGCATACAATTCAAATACCAATATGCACGTAGTATTATTGAAAAGTGCATTAAGTAAAATATTTCAAATACTAGAACATGACAAATGTAACTAAATATATAAACATATGATGTAAGACCAGAAGAATAATAAAACAAATACTATTAGAACAAATTCTAAATACTAGATTGAAACATAATTAAATTTGAGCTAAAAGTAAATGAACAAACAAGGTTTAAGTATATGAACAATACCAGCATATAACACTAAAGTACTGTAGCTGAGAATAACGAAATATATATAATGTATTTAGTAAATATATAATAAATACCATAAAAGTATATAAATAAAATTAAGATGACATCGTGACTAAATAAAAATTTGAAGAAAAAAAATTAAAATTGTTGAACTTTAATGAATGAAACTTTGAAATATACCACTACTTTGTATGTATGTGCAATAAATAATATTTATTATAATATGATTCTTTACTTATGGTATAATTAGGACTGTTATAATCTTTCAACTGTTTGTAAAAGAAGTAGAAAAAATATGTGTTTGTGTATATTTTTCAAAAAAATTCTTATTTTAAACAGTGATTAATAGATTGAGAAATGAATGATATTCGAACAATGGAATTAACTGCTTTCGTGGTCAGTTTATTAGGTGTCATCGCGTGTTAGATTAGAGGTAACGAGGCTCGAATCAAGATGACCATATCCGACGCCCCAAGTGGTCATCAACTTTTACGAACCGGTAAAGTGGATAACTTTAAGTTGTCTCTCTTTTTCTCCCTCTCGGATGGCCATCAAAAGTGAATAAGCTAGAAAGTAATGTTGTTTTAAGAAAACGGTCTGAATACACACACACATACACTATGAGTGATTCTTGTGATAAGATCGGAGCGGCTTCTGCAATGCAGTGGTGTTCCGAATGCAAATTATAGCCTGTGCTTCAGATGCTAAAATCGCACATATAATAATAGTGAAAGAAGGCTGTAGAGAAACTGTCTGTCAAAATTTTAATATGTATATGTGCAGTTTATGTGTGTGTGCTTGAAAGTCGCATGGAAAACACTTTCGATTAATGAGTAAAATCGATGTGAGCCAGACGCACGCACGTACGATCTAAGGGGGTAAACGGGCTCAGGGGTGTACAGAGTGCAGAGTACGTCGAACACCCCGCCGCCGCCACCAACAACAACCCCATTGTTACGCTCCATCCGTCGAGGGGTTTCCCCTAGTAAAATGCGACCCTATTTATCGGCACAGACACGTGCCCGATGATTATCGCAAGCCGTCCGTACGTATTACTATTTTCTATTTCCCTTCGAATCCCTCCGGGATTCAATAGACCAAAAGTCCCATCCGCCGAATTCCGAATTCCGGACAGTGATTTATTACGGCCTGTTCGGAGAGGAGGAGATTACTGCTTCCATCAACGATTTATTACTCGTTTTTTTTTTGTTGCCTCCACGCAAAATGCATCATCCATTCGATTTCCCCACAAAACTACATCTGCGTAAAAGGAATCCAAAATTGATTCGTTTCTCAGCAAAATTTCATCCACACAATTACATCGACTATTTCGATTAAGAAACATTACCTATCCCAATATCAAAAAACTTACAATTTTCAAGCTTTCAAATTAATCAATTTGTATTCATATAATAAATAATGTCCTCAGACTATTTTTCTAAAATTAATTAATAATTCAGTATCTCTCTAAATATTCATTTAGCTTTATTTTTTGAATATTTTTTTATTTTTTGTCCTATATTACAGATTATTTTTTCTTCTTGTATAGTAGAAATATCTATTGTATGAACAAATAAACGATATTTGTTTCTATATTTCTTTTTTGTAAAATAATTTTATGTATTAATTTACTAAATTCTAATATTAATTAACTAAATATTTAAGTGATATTAAATAATTACACTTTAATTAATAGTCTTATTTGTCTACTATATTAAAAAAACGTTAATTTGCTTTTTTTAATATAAATTGATGATTTTAACTACATTTATTTCATTCATTATTTATAAATTAATTAACAACTTGACTTTCTTAAAAATATAATATTTATAGATTAAATTATTATTGTTTTTGAACTAATAATAACAAACAGTAGTCTTTTAGCATTGATATTAGCTGACAAAAATAATATTTTTCTAACTGAGTAAAGTATATAAAGTAAAATCTATAATAGCAAGTAATACTTTTTTGAGGTAGACGAATTGAATAAATAAAGGAAAATGCATATGAATTAGTTTATGACGCGTAATTACTTGAATGTCTACAAATCGATTGTTTGGTAATGTGTATTCAAAAAAATAGTATGTACACCCAAGTACATCAAAAATTCATTTAGTCATTTTCGTGGTCGTGCTTGTTAATATTACAAAAACATCAATGGGTGTCATCACAAATCATGTATACTATGAACTAAGCTATTATAAAAATAAAATAAAATTGGCTTATTTGATATTTGTTTAAGGTGTAGAAAAATAATTTTTAAATTAATTTGCATTTTTAATGGGGCTAATTTATCCCTTGTCCTAATATTCACCCTCCTGTTGAAAAAAAAACTAACAGCTACAACGGTGGCAGATGGCAGATTAGACCCGTCGCAACCCTCTCGACCAAATTACATTAGGAAAAATGCACACACACAGAGACACCACGCATTAATTAGCTGCATTTGAAAGTGAAATAAGCGCAGTCATTCAGCGATGTAAATAATCTGGCGGGGTGTCTGCTTATACCAGACTTATTACATATAGAGGACATACTCAAATAAAAAAAAATAATGCAATTCTAATAAATTAAAAAGTGATTTGTTAAATGTTTTGACCAATAAATATGTTTAAATAAAGAAAAATAGTTATATAAAATAACTAAACGAATCAATTAACAATTACTAAACGTCAGCTATTACATCTATACAGTTACAAGTAGTTTTTGTTTCAATTTGAGTGGCGACATCTATTTGGTACATGTGAACTATTGGTGAAAAGTGACAGATTGAAATCAATTTTTATGTACAAATAAGACAGTTATGGTTTTGATAGCTTTTGTTGATAAATGAAGCAATCTTATAATTTAAAGTTTGGAATAAACTCAAATGATTATAGATTTGTCAATTATTGTAGAAAAATATCAAATGAATACATTTGAAGTAAAATGAAAAGAAATGTTTAATCGTTTCGCAAAGTACTTCTTTAACGACTTTTCAGTTTTCTGTTTGTTTACGTTGTAGTAACTATACAATCCCGATCAGGTTTTATGGTTTCCTTCTCCGCATGTGCAGTGTTTCTGTATTTGTAAACGCGATAGTCGTGTTATTTCTCGTAGAATTCATTCGATAGTTATACAATAACAATAAAATACGTCCGTGCATATAAACGGCTCTAATCACGTCGCAATCATCAAGACAAACGGAACCCCCTTGAACTACTTACAGTTCTGTCAATATCAATTTGACACGTTATTTTCATTGTTATTATTCTTATGGAGGCGACGTCGGCTGCAACATAATAGCAAATCAATCCGCTCAATAGCCTATTCATATTTCTGTTAAAATTTATTAAAGCTTAATCATCAGACTCGATTGATTATGAATTGACCGTTGAATCAGCAACTTACGTCATGTTATAAAATCATATATCAAAATTAACTACGAATAATCAATACTAATCGATAAATATTTAAATATTTTAAATAAACAATAATAATAAATTAAATAATAAAGGAAATCTTCATTATTTTAGTTCAATAAAAAGATATATCTACTTTTACCCGAATTTTCTGATTTTGTTTGTCCATCGATCGCATGTATAAAACGTATGGTCACGTCGGTTTGACGTAAACTCATCTGACCTGACTTAACCGTATAAAAATTACACATCAATAGTCATTTTCCAAACACACCCAGTAGTACATCATTTAATTAAAATTCCCGAGGCTATAAAGAAATTGATTGAAAAATCTAATGCATTTCGTTATTAGAAAATGTTTAGAGAAATAGAAAAAAAATATATAAACATGATTAATTTAATTTAATTTATAAAACGAATTAAACTATTATATTTAAAAAATTTCAAAACCTAAAGCATTCTACTTGTAACTTAGATTGCACTAAAGTAAGCTTAAGTTAAGTTACATTAGTTTAAGTAGCATCAAATTTACCAACATAGTAAAGCCAATAATACTACTTTAATATAATAACTCTTTACAATTAGTATAGAACTTAAAAATAAATAATTTAAACTAACTCTATAAAGCCTAATTTAAGTTGTGTAAAATAATATTATACCATAAAGAAAAATTCTAGTAATAAAATGTTAATATAATATTTGAAAACGATTAGTTTGTTTAAATAATGATTGTAATGACTTATATTTATAACCGACTTAAGTCTATTATGTGCAAATCGTTTTAAGTTAATTGTTGCTTATGACAGAATCAACTGAAATACGAACAATGATAGATCCGGTATTTGACTTATCTACAAAGTTAAATAACAATTATTGAATTTATTGATGTATAAAATCTATTGATCTAGTATTGATTGCAGGTTATTGATCTTTAATGTCAAAATATTTAATTTATCGTTGTAAGTGTTCTTCAGCTTGCATCTGTCCAAAGATTTACGGTAGTTTTTTTAACTTTTATTTAATGAGACTGTTGCATGTTGTTTGTCATTAATTCCGCCGGTAACATTATCATATAATTAAACTATCTGTATAGTCTAAATACATTTCTAACTATACTTCTTTCACACGTCCAAAAAAATGCAATGTTTTCATTAGACGACTGAAATTGAAGGTTTATGACCTTTTACATTACGGATTTTGGATTATGCTATTATGTTAGTTCTTACTTACTAAATAATTACTGGCTACACTTATTATATAGACTAATGTAAAATAATTATTGCGTTACTTGTGAATATATGGTGAGATTAAACGAATTATTGATATGGTCTGGGTTCCCCCTTTAATGTATTTTTTTTCATGTTTGATATAAGTTTTAGGGTGCATTTATCTTATCTACGTTCATACAATGAGCACTAAAGCAAAGCTGAGGGGATAAAAAAAGTAATAATAAATGCGATTTTCATTGAAAGTATACGTTACCAGGAGATGCCTCAGAGTATTTAGTTTGTTTTCAGAGCACTCACCGAAATAAATAAAATTCAAAGTTTGCCCACTGTGTTTTATTAAATAGGTGTCTGAAGACGAGACTGTAGTAAGTAAATGTTTCGTTTAATCACTGTTATAGAATTTGGTGTTGTATTTATATGTTTTTCCCCAAATGGCACAGGGTGAATTCTGTTAGCGGACCTCTTGTGGTCTTCTGTTTTCCCAAAAGGTGTGTAGATATAGGTGTAGTGTGTTGGTATATACAGTGTGAACTAGTAATGTAGTATTATATTTATCAGAGAGAGAGCTCACTTACCCGACGAGAGCTGTCACATCCAGTCGTCAGAGACCTGCCGACGCCAGTCTGTCTACCCACTATCTGGTACGTCGCGACGGGCGTCGCGGACCCTTCGCATCGTCCGCGCACGCTCACCCCACCAAGGCTCGGCTCTCTCACCCCCTGCCAATGGATGTGTGCAACCCCCCAAAAGCAGGATCGAAAGCGCCGATTGGCACGGCGCGCGCTTGTACCTCGCTGCACGCCGAAAAAAAATATTTAACAAAAATTAAACAAAAATTTAAAATCCTCCCTCTCGACCCCGCCGCCCAATTTTTGTTTCAACATTTTCAGCAAATACGCGAAACCTCGAAAACGAAACAAAAACTTGCCCACCGCATAGACCCTTCAGACGTGCACGGACTGCAAAACGCAACCCTCGCAACGGATCCCAGAGCACAACCACATCGATTATTTTACGCCCGAGAGTTTGCGCGCTTTTTACGCAGACTACTTTAAATAAGTACAAAAAAAATACAAATACATACATAGAAACGCATCAAGAGAAAAACTTCCTTAAAAAACTAAAATAAATTGAGAGGAATACATTTAATACCCATCGAGAAGAAGAAATTTAATGAACAGATTCTTTTCAAATTAAAATAAATATCAACATCAAACTTATTATAATATTTTATTAAAGTCGTCTAGAATGAAAATAATGAACATAATGAGATCCATGCCCAGGAAGGTTAGAATTAAACCAAGTACATCCCGCAGCGCGCAGTCAACTTTGTGAGTTAACACACACTACACAAACGGCCGTTAAAAGTAATGTTTAACCTACTACATATGTTGTAAGGTTTATACAAAACCAACTTTTAGAAAAACCGTTTTTCGAATCTCAACTTCTCTACAAAACCGATTTAAACGGGAATTTTCTTCAAAATAAAAAGGATTTCTACAACTTATTTCTTTTTCTCACAAAATAAAACTTAAAAAATCGAGAATATTACATAAAACAATAATAAAATAAAATTTACTCCATTTTAAACTATATAGAAAAATGAATAACAACAGGCAGAATGCCTAAGTCTTTCAATATTATTATTGAATAACAATAAATGACTATAAAATATTTATTTTTTCTTATTACGATGTTAAAAAGGAAAGAATGTTTACAGATATTCGTTTACAGAAGAACGAAAAATATAAAAATTGTTTTTTACTTGGAAATTATATATATTTCTTCAAAAAAAAAAACGGTTTTCAGAAACCGGGTTTTAAAACCAACAAACCCAAATTTGTTGTTTTTATGACTTCTGTTAATAATTTTCATCTTTATATAAAATTTGCATCAGTAATTCTGATAGTTTTTTAACAAATTTTATTGATAACTTTAATATTAATAAACCTAAGAAAGATTACGGTCAATAGCCCTTTGTATGTTATTATACAATACATTTTGTCTATTATTATAAATATAAATTTATTTGAAGTTCATTAAGATAATATTGAAAATGGACATTAAAATATGATACTGTTTGCTGAATAAGTGAAGTGATGCTTGGAAGATGCTATTAGTTTAATAGAAATGTATGGTATTCAGTTTACTGTTTATTAATCATTAGTCCAAAACTGTCTGACTGCAGCCCACGTAGAGTGTTGAATTGAAATTTAATATTTCAGCATCTTGCTCTGCGGTTTCAGTTACAGTGAGTTACGCAAGCATCCTTATACATAAAATGTATGATTAATGTCCAAATCAAAACTATATTCATCAATTTCACGAAACAATTTATTATATTTTTTTGGTTCATGAGCTATATTAAAGTACTAATATTTGCATAATTCTCTTATTGTTTTTTTGTGTGTTATTTTACGTAATATCAGATTTGTTTATAATTTGTTTAAAGAAATAACACTTCAAATATTAAATTGTATTCTGTCAATATTTTTTTGTATTTGCATAGTTCTTCAGCATTATGAAATATTTAAATACAATTAATACCCAAAGAGGAAATAATTGTTGTTTGATATAAAAATAAAATGTTGAAAATTTATATTTAAATATTAATATATTAGATTAAAAAATAATGCGTTCAAAATTAATGGAAAATTGAAAGATGTTAAACAAATAATAAAACAAATAATGGTTTAAAATCAATATTTGCAGAAATCAAAGTAAATGGAATTTGTTTGTTTCAATTATTTCGTGTATTATTACCAAGTAAATAGTTGTTGAATCAAAACTGTTTATACATATATATATATAAAAGAAGGATAGGAATATAATCAAAATACATGTGGAAGTAGTTTCTTCATTTCATTTCAAATCGACATGAGTAATTTATTACAATAGCAAACTTAGCTCAAACTAAACTTTTATCCCACACACTCTTCGAGGTTAGAGTAGCAACAAATATGTGCACTTATTTTTATATAAAGAATAATTTCTTTGCTCAGTTAAAGTTTCGATCGAGTATAAAATATTATACAGCTTATTTTTCCCAAAGGGTTTATACTATAAAAATACTATTTTTTTTTAAATAATTATTATTAAAGAGTTTTTGTAGTAAAAGATATATCAAACAAATTTGTTTATCATTGTACGAATTTTAATTAAAATTAATTTTTGGTAATTTTTTATTAAATTTGTTAAGGTTTTTATTTTATTTCATTGAAAATTACATCAGAATAATAATAAAATAAAAATATTAACTGCTGCAAAGGGCTATTGGCCATACTTTTTCTGCCGAATTACATCATTTAGCTTAAAGTTCTACAAACAAATAGTTTTAGTAACTTTAGTTAGGTTTATGATATTTTTAAATTTTTTTATCATAAACATATATTTGTTTCTGTATGTCTAAATTGAAGCTACTAATACAAATAGTATAAAAAATAAAAATTGAGCAAGTTTTATATAAACCGATTAATTTAATGTCTTCTTTATTTACTAATATTTAATTTTTACTATATTTTATTGACCAAAAGCAGAATTTGTCTTATTACTGTGAATTTATTTAGAATTTACTTGTATTTTTATTATCTGGCCAATAAATTATTATTATTAATAAATTAACGTAAAACGGGCGAATATAAAGATTTTGTAATATTGTATGTGGCTGATGACAAATTGTAGTGTAATAAAGGAGTTGATGTTAGTTCTATATTATCTTTATTCAGATCACCTGTTTGTAAATTAATTTAAATGTATTCCGAGTGGCATCCAAGTTGGCCCCGGCTTCGCGGTGAATCCCATTCAGCATGAGAATGCGAAATTCGCGGTGGATGCGCCGGGTCGACGCTGCGACGAATGCTAATAACTCTAATTTCGTCGCTTTTAATTCCCGCCGCGATTGCCGCCATTATTGGCTCTCAGCGGAAGACCTTATGGCATGCAGCGCGCAACGAACATAGATAGACCTTTGCCGCTGCCGCAACCGTTTCCATAGCCGTCGTTGCCGTCGATACCGCCTTAGCAGCCGCAGCATCAGCCACGGCCCCAGCTTTTCTCCCATCGTATTTGACTCCGAAGGTTTTCCGTAATCTGGAAAACGCGAGGACAGGAAAAGAAGCCGAAGACCCGAACCGGAAATGCGAACCAAGAGGAAATTAAACAGATAACACGGATGAAGGGATGGGGGATTGTTTCTATTATCGGCTGCTGTCGCCGTTGTTGCTAATTTATTTGCGTTAATTGTGTTTTCAGTTCAAATTAAACGGGCTGCCATTGCAGAGCGTATACAATTAAATTCCAATTTCAACCACTCTATGTGCGGATAATTCAATTTTTATTTACATTTCAATTACGTTTTTATAAAATTTATACCTTTTTGCAATTATGCAACATAAATATAACATCGAATAATTCAATAACATTTTCATAATATCCATTAAAAAGTTAGTTGAAATATATACTTTAAAGAGAAAATTTTGATAATGAGCAGACGTCTATTCTACTCATTACATTATAGTATTTTATCTGGAATTTGTGTACCTAAAAAAGTAATTGATGTTTCTTATTAGTTGAAATTCAATACATTTTTATAGTAATTGCTAATAACAACAATTAAAATACAGGCTTCGATCACTCCGGATATGTTAAAATCCGGTATCAACATTTCAAAACAAACTAAAAAATAATTGTTTATACATAAATAATCTTTTCTATATTCTTTTACACTTGTTTGTACTCTTTTTTAAGTTTTTAAGAAGAATGTATCAAATATGTTTGTAATATTATGAGTATTTAATAAACATTACGTTTATAGCTATGATAAAGTAAGAAAAATGAAATCAATGAAAAAGGAAACGGAGGAAAAGTATATCTGATATCCGGTTCCAATTAAGTGGAAGATGATGAAAAGAAATTGCCGAAGTATAATAGGTATGTGTCACATGGGACACAAGAGTAAGGGCAAACTGCGTCCAATCATGATTAAACTAAGAAGCTTGGTAGATAAATGGAGAATAAGGACCGATTGAAGGGGGTTTATCCAACAACTTTAACTTATTTAAGAAATATTTGTTTTTTGTTTTGTTTATAACAATAAACCTCTCAGTTCCCGAAAGTACACGTAGTATTTTCCATCTAAGGATTTAATTAACTATATAAGGCAATGTTTAAAGCAATAACATTTACGTAGCTGCATCTGACTTAATGCGACGTAGAGACCAGGTGCGTTTTCATGCCCATACAGCGATTTTTCAATAATCTCCTAATTTGTATTACATTTTTATTGAATATGTCAATGTTTACTTACTTTTCATTATCTAATGTTAAAAAAAAGATATTAAAATATAGTTAAACTATATTTTGAAACCTTTATATACTAATTATAATCAATAGACGAGATTAGCAAATTTAGGGGTAATAAAAATATCTAAATAAAATAAAGTTTGAATTTCATGTATACGTAAATCTACAGTGGTCGGTACCCTAAGAAATGTCTGGACCCTAGGAAAATATGTGCCATATGTCAATTCAAAATGACATATGTCATTTACCATCTCCTATCGGATCTGACACTTTCTAAAAATATTATGAACTGGTGCTTACCTCTTTTTATTTCATCCGAAGCAGTCTTGATGCATTGAACATCTATAAAATTCTATTCAGAATAGTGCACTTATATCTTCAAATATAAAGAAAATACTGTGGACTTGTAAGACTGTTCTGTACCCAACTATAGGTTGTAAAAACAATGAAAACACTTGTCGTGCATCCTTGTTTTCAACATTGCAAGTGCATCTTCGAGCATTTTTGTATCATATATTATAATGAGGCGTAATCTGCAACTTTTGTATCGATCAGTGATTCCCAAAGTGGTCTATATCGACCCCCAGGGGTCTATGACAACCTGCAAGGGGTCTACGTCAGCGAAAAAAAAAAATTGGGGGTCCATTAAATGAAAATGGGGTCCACAATAGTAGATCTCAACATACACTGATAGTACCTATTTACAAAACAACATACCTGTTACTAATCCAGTATTAAGGAATATAGCAAGGAACTTTTTAATTTCCTTTCCATCGTCATACCTAGCTGTTACCAATCTTCTAACGAAAAAAAGAAACAGACTGGATATCATTAGCCGAGGAGATTTAAAATTAAACCTTACAAAATTGATGCCATATGTTGATAATTTATTATTAAAGCATCAGGTTCATCTTTCTCACTAAAAACATTTACTTATTGCTCTGTTTATTTTATGTTACGTATATTTTATATAACAGATACAAACATTTATTTTGAGTAGTTTTAATTTAAATTCAATTAATAAATGTATAAAACTTAACATGTGTTTTTAAGACTAAACCTCACTACAGTTAGAAATTTACAAAAAATCAATATCAGGGGGTCTACCCAATACCGCAAAACATGGCAAGGGGTCTACGACACAAACAAGTTTGGGAACCTCTGGTATCGATGGTATAAGTTTACACAAATAAATATTGACCATTTTTCAATCGGTCTTGGTAGTTAATCCAAAAACCTTTTCATTTTTTTTGCAAAAGAACGATTCTGCAAAAGTACTTTTTACTTCTGAAATCGAAGTTTTGCTTAACACAGTAATTTCGTGGAACACATCATTAATATGACTATGTATATATAAAATCGATTGAAAATGCGTTCCCAAAATTGTTTAATTGACATTTCTGATTGCTGCCTTGTTCTATTACGATGTTATTGTTTAACTACAACTATGTTACAGGGAATGGGTTTCCAATGGACGGCATAATTAAAATGTGCATAATAGATACACGGCGGGTATTGAATATCGTTATTAAACATGCATAAAGGGGAGGTAGATGAACGTTTAAATTGCAAATATTCTTCCATCCGCACAACGCGTACATGGCAGGCAAACCCATACGAAAATGTTCAATTACATCCACTAGCGAAAACTTGTATATATATATATAATATATAAAATTATGTTCATGCAATTTAATTTAGCCCGAAGTGTTGGTGGGAGTCGCAAAAGGGAATTTCGCTTGCAGAAAATTCTTGGATGAAAGCGGCGTCCCGGCGCTGAAAAGCGGGACGCTGCGCGCCGCCGCCTAAAAATATAACGTAGCAACGGTTCCTCCCGGGAATCCCAAATACACTATATATATTGAATCCTCTATCTCCCTCACTCTCATCCCTTTTCCCTATATCTGCCTCCCTTTTACTCCCTCTCATTTCGAAGCTCCACCACTCTCTCTCTCTTTCTCTTTCGTACACATACACACTCTACCTCTGTGTGTACAATCCTGGAAACTGGGGCCATAAACATCGCCCCTGAAATTCTGGTCGATACAATTCGGTAGCGAAAGAATTTAGAGATGAGATTCTTCCAAACAATGGATCCGGATCTCGCCATCCCTTCCCTCTCCTTTTCCATCGTTTCCCTTTCGGAGCACAGCTTTAATCGTGCCGCCATGAATTTCAAATAAATTGCAACATTGATTATTTCTCCCGTTTCCGGCAACTTTCATACATTAATTAATTGAAATGTCGCTGTTAATTAACGTCCGCATTACGAATAATCCCATATTAAAATGATGATTGTATGTACATGTACATGTCTGCGCAAAACAAATATATCCGTTGGTGTATAATTATAATTAGCAATTAGATAATAGTGATACAAACCACAAAAAAACACCAAAATGATCGGTTTTGTTAAAGTCAACATAACATTTTTCACTAATTTTTTGTACTAAGAAATATTAAAATTCAAAATTCTTCAATTTATTATTTCAAATTAGCGAACAATTTCAAATATTAAATTTTGAAGAAAAAAACGGATTTCATCAATTTGACAATTTTCAGATTTCATATATATGTTTTACTTTCTTAATATAAAATAAGGAATAGAATTCTAAATATAAATAAATATCATTTAATAAATGAATTACATAAAAAATAGTCTTTCTGGCGCATAAAATGTTCATCATTTTTAATGATGGATTTTAACTGTAATTTGCAATTACAATAAAATAAATCATTATTGATTAATTCAAAATATTAAAATTTGTAACAATTACATTATGTATAATATTAATACTATTTTATAACAATGAAAACTCAGTCAGGTTGCTTTCAATTTGATCCTTTCCAGTCAAGCATATATATGGATTCATGAACATTTTTTTTTGTTGTAGATTTTACCCCCGTTCGCATCATCAGATAATTTGAATGATGAGCACTCAGTTGGATGGCTTGGCTGCGATATTTCACGTTTATTAGCTTCCGTACTATGCGGCATTGTGTATATTTTTTTTTTGTACTTACGTTCAGAATATACTTACTTCCGCTGATATTTCTTTCTGATTTCTCTGTTATTAAATAAGATTTTATCTAAGGGACTGTACTCACATATGAAATATATTTAATAACAAGTTTTTTTTTTAATTAATTTACTTTAATTGATAGTTTGTTTCTTAAGTATTTGGACTACCTGCTAATGGGTGTTTCCCGGGAAATTATCTAATTTTTATAGGTCCATCTTTTGAATTATTATAAGAATGCTAATAATATACAAAAATTTAAAACAGTTGACAAAATCTTATAAATATGAAACATAGTAAACTTGTAAATCTTAATTAAGGTTATCGTTAACAAATATAAGAATTGCTTCTTATAAACCCACAGAAGGAATAAAACCCTAAAAAATAGCAATTAAAATGAAGCTGGAACTAAATCAAACAACAGGAATGAAGACTCTAAATGTTTAATTCACAAATCGTTATTTAATATAAAGGTGAAAACGATCATAATGCGTTCTTTCAATTGTTTTGAAATTATCATAAAAAACAAGTTGCTCATCCAAATCAACAGAATGTTTGAAATGATTCCCGGAATTGAAAAAAAATTCGGAAACAGTTCCTAATACTGCCTTCAGTATTTTTACTAGTTACTCGTACATAATAAATCGTTAATTAACACTTATTTTACGCATTATTCCATTTGCAATATACAATGTAACTAACTATTTGATATTAGGCAGATGAACTAAGTAAACTAAATATGATATGACACATGCGTATAACATATCAACGGTTTCTACGGATACAATAAACAAATCTTTTAATAATATATTCAAGATGCGTACATAATATTTAATTCTTCAAGTAATTTGTAAAATACTTTAACTATTTGATATTGTGTTAAATTATGTATTAAAGTTTTATAACCAAGTTTTAATGCTGTTCAATATACATAACTTGTATACTTTTTATGATGTATTTTATAAAAAGACTAATTTGTTTTTATTTGCATATTTTGCAAATGCATGCAATTGTTTATTTGGGTGAGTCTGTTGGGAAATGCGCGCGTTGCGTACGATTTGGTTTTTTCAGGGATGACTGGATGTGTGTAAGCCTGGATGCATGTGTGGGTGGTTTTTGTTTGCAAAGGGTGGTGGTACCCATCTCTAAACCAGGACCACAGGATGGTCCGGAGCGGCGACTAGTTCAACCCTGTGCAACCCTGTTGCCTGGCAACCACCGTAGAGCAGAGGCGACTCCTGCGCCCGGAGCAGTGATCAAGGTTACGCTCCACTTTGCAAACTCCGGTGGGCACATTATCATTAAAAACTATTATAGCGCCCTCGCGGCCCTCTTTCACTCTCGCCCTTCGTCTTCCTCCTTTTACGACCAGACAAATATCGTAAAACTGATACACAGTAGCCGCAGGAAAACGCGCTAATACGTAAACAAGTTGCTCCGGCAGCGACGATAAAATTTAACTACGATGATTCGCTCACTCCAGGCAAAAAGAGAGAAAAAGTACAAAAAGGGGAGTGAGAAGAAGAGGATAACAGGAAGAAAAATAAAGAAAAAATGATGATGTGAAAATTGCATGCCCACAAAGTAATTGGCCGATCTGAATATAACAGGAGCTTCTCGCTTCCTCTGGTTTCAGTTAAACTTTCCGCCCTTCCAAACAAAGTTTACGCTACAATTTTAGTTTTAACTTAGACGGATGCGGCCAGTAAAAGGGCATCTATTCCCATGTGCAGGTCTAAAACTGCACTAAACATAAAACTGCACGAGAGATAAACGATGCACTTTTATTATTATTATATAGTATTTTCCGGACGGAATTATTTAACATTTACCAAAATATATGATTTAAAATACACTTTTATAGTAAAATCTTATATTTTGCATATTGCGCCAGTAAAGATTGTAACAAGTATATGTTAAGAACATATAAAAGTCAGAGAAATAAAATGTAATTAGAAAGAATATTTATAGTATTTATATTTTATGATATGTCGATAATTTCAACTAACAGTTAACGAAATATACAAGAATATCCATAAGTATACTAACCTTGTAACTAGAAACTGTTCTTATACTAGAATAGACCATCATTAGTTTTCGTGCAACAAATATTCCGCAATTTATGAGTATGGTTGAAAGATACAATGGACCCATGACCACCTCAGGATTCTCTTTACTTTACCTTGCTTAATTGGATATACTGTGCTGAATCGAAACAATATGCAGCGAGATGGTGGAAATATTTTTCGCCTGTTTTTGAGCATGCATTTCGCATTTGCAAGCAGCGGAGTGTCCAATTAAAAAGCAGCGAAATTCGATTATAATCCTTTGGAAATTGTGGAAGTAGTGAGAGCGAGAGCTAGAGACGTGAATGTATGCATGCATATTATGTTTATATCATTTTATTTTACTCTTCCGGTCTCCACTCCTTCTCACCGTACATTTATAAATGGAAAACCTGCACGTTTTTCCACACTTCTCCACGTTGGAAATGCTACGCGGAACCGCAACTGCGAATTCGCAGGATGTAATTGAATTTGTCACCGCTCTGTCACATTACCATGCATTACCATTCCTATCGGATTATGAGGTCCACCTGCAAAGCGAAAAAAAAAAATGCGACCACTCCTCCCTTTCAAAAATGGCTATTTTCGCACTGCAGACGAAAAATCAATAAATCTGTACGCTTTTTTTTATTTCAGCAACGAAATATTTCACATACATGACATCGCAGTGAAACTCATGCAAAACAAACTTGGTTTCATTTAGTAATATCTTTAAAGGATAGAACTTGTTCATTATAAGAAGTAGTTCGAATTGTACAGTCCAAAGTTATTACATAACTGAAATAGTTTGGAAATTAAAATTGAATTTATTTAATTTCATTCATTAATAAAAATATTTTTATGTAAATAATAAAATTTAAATATGAATTAAAATTTGTAAACGATGTAATGAAAAAGCATTAACATCTTATTTTGTCGTATTTTTTTATGTACAGTTATGTATATAACATTTCATTAGAGGTACGTTTATTATTATTTTTGCTTTATATAGTGTACAAATATATATTTGTTATTGGACTAACGTATCGTTATTGGGATTCCGAGTTTAGAGAGGATCAAGTATCGCCTCGAAATCGGTTTTCACAAGAGCAAGCAGGTGCATTTTATAACTTTCCGGATACCAGTTTTATCTACGAAAATCGTTTTATCGTACAATCAAATATCTGCTCTTACTTATTTTGTTAGTGTTTGTTTCAATTAATTTTTATTTTCAATATGAAATTTACTGCTACTAATTAGTTAAATGTCAGTTGTGGTACAAATATGTTGATATTTATAGCAGAAAGTTGTTTCTCTGTAAATATTGCACTATTGCATTTTTGGAAATCAATGTTATATTTGATACATTTAATCCTTTTTTACAGTTGTATTTGCGTTTAATATATATATAATATGTCATTTCTATATAATTGTGGATTATGTTTTTGTTTGTTTTGTTTATAAACTTAAGAGAAAGTATGATTTATATTTAAAAAATATATTTAGGGCAGAATATGATGTAGAGCGGAATACATGAATGAGAAATAGATACGGGTGCATAGAGAATAGAGGAATTGAATATTAAAAAGATGAAAATTTGTAATGAGGGGATGTTTGATATTAGATCATGAGGAGGACCGTGCACATATCTCAGTAATATGCGAGTGTGTGCAGAGGATTTGGGGTTCAACCCCCTATTGATTCTGACGTATGGCCCAAGGGTGAAAGTGTTTTATGCAAGCAGACCCTAGGAATATATTAGTTATAGGACAAACAATGCTACGCTTTTCCTCTCTCCACCCATCTATCTCTCTGTCCTCATCCGCCGATGGCGACCGAACACAATAGACGGACGGACAGTCAGAGTCCTCCTGCACGGTGTTCCTTGCAATTGTCCTCTAACGTTAACGAAATTCACGTCGTAATTCTCGATTCAGGTCTGCTGCATCAAATCTCTCTGATAACCATAGAAAATTCATTTGGGGCGTAATTTAAATAAAAGCAAGCAACGAACAAACAAAACGCACACAAAAAAAAAAACAATATTTGATTGAATTCCAGATTGAACTGGACACATCGGTTTCCATTGGTGCGGATATTTTATCGCAATTTACATTGCGGCAGAATAATTTCAGGCTGCAAACATACGCGTGCACAATAATTAATATTATTAATTTGTTTGTTTGAACTGCGCCGAAATGAAACGGGAATCGGACGGACGCTGGAGGTGGGGTTCGAAATAAAATAAAGCGAAATGAAATAAAATTAAAATGAAATGAAACGAAACAAAACAAAATGAAACAACAAAAAAAAGATATAGAGAATCGGCGGCGGCGGCTGAGGTGTGGGGGGAAGGATGAAAACGGAAACGAACTGTTTTGTATGGGCTGGTACATAGTAAAATATGTATATGGTGGGATTTGACCCGGGGGTTGATAAAATGTACATTGCAGGGGTGTGTTCGAGCGCGAGCGTACGCCAGATGAAAGGGTTGCTAAGTTACACGCCGGGCGCGCTCCATCCTCTGGACCGGGGCTCGTTTTCCAAAAATAAACGTGAACACACGCCCCCCGTCGTGTCCCGCGAGCCCCGGGCAGTCGCAGACCACCACCCCCATGTGAAAGAGACTTCCACACACACACACCCACTCTTGCGTCTCTCTCACTCTCACACATATGCCCTGACTCAATCACGACATCTCGCTCTCTTTAATACGCACATACACACTACCTCCATCACTATATCGCTATCTCACTCGCACTAAACCCAATCACTGTCTCTACAATCATATTCCAATTAACGTTTACGCAGCATCGTTATCAATTAAAACTTTCTAAACTGAATGGAAATCATTGAAACGCTATACAAAACAAGACGGATTTACGTGTAGTAGCAAATATTGGCACTGCCTTTTATAGAAAATGTATTCGTAAAGCCACGATCAGCATTACTTTTTAACCAATATTTATTTATAATTAATATAGTTTGATTATCTTGAGAATTGGTTAGAAATGTTAAAATTAATACCTAATTTTGCTTACCACACTTGTATAATACGAATCAAGCATATAATGTTCTATTATTTTAATAGGAGATCTGAGGAAGTACCGTTCAATTATTTTCTTTGTTATTCCTAAAATTTGAATAAATATCTATAAGTTCAAATATATATTATTCAACAAAATATAATTTGAATATCTAAGTGAACCACTTTTAAAAACGTTGAAAATACATTTTTCTTGATAATTGTATTATTTCTGTGCTATTTATTTTATAAATTTAATAGCGTAATGTAAAATATTATTAACACATATTCATGTTTATACAAAATTGTTACAAAATAAAATTTGTAGTTGTTATATTTGAGTTATAAAAAGATGTTTTTGTTTTCATTTATTATATGGTAGACTTGTATTTTAATTTAAGCAGCTGTAACATCTTGCTCTTGCATCCTCGGAAGATGTTTATTGAAATTAAAATATAGGTAGTTACATCTGCCGGTCGGAAACTCGCGAACGTTCCTACAGCGCCATCTAGTCATAAACACATTCACTCCTTTTGGAAGGATCTTACATATATATAACAACTTTCTGTACTATATTCAATGTACGTTTTATTTACATAAATGAAATATCCTAATATTACATACAAGTTCTGTTATAAATCTGTTAAAGTCAAAGCAATGGGAAATAATACATAATAACAGAAACGCATTTTATGCGCGTCCCGCATGAATCATACCAGATTAGATCTGATATTATCAATTATCCTTCTATTATATAGTATGAAGCCACAATTGCAGATTATAATATATTTAATTTACAGTATAATTAGTTTGCTGCATAGAATGCTTAACTGTGTACTGATTGGTTTCTGTACTATTTCACGTTTAAATATTATTAGTATATTGAAATACCTACAAGTATTATAGACTATTGTGAGCCTATTTGTAATTGAATTAGTTTAATGTCAAATAACAATAGTTAGGATTATATTCTGGCTTAACTATATACAACAGATGTATGGATTGAAAGCCCATCGAAATGTAACTAAATTAATTTATTGAATAACATATTTTTTTTTTGTAACATGGTGGAAGCTACAAATTTGTATATTGTACGATGCAAAATTCAAATTTCCTATTATACGAATGCCTTTATTTCCCAAATTTGTAGCAGCACTGCGAATTGGCCTGGGTATTGGCTGTAGCTAATTGGCAAGCGATAGATTGCATGCATGATTGAGCTCTCATAATTGCACGAATAGTAATAACTGAAAAGCCCCGGACATCCAGGAATACTCCAATATTGCAATAGCAGATGGACACGTTCGTCGGAAAACAGACACAAAAAAAATACGTATAGGAACGTCTACATCCAAGCAATTGCGGTAGGCCGAATTGAATGGGCTAAAGTTACAACAGGTACAATTTTTGTTTTGTTCGTTCTTCGCAGAACGGGCGAACAAAAAGAACGGCAATTTAAATATTTTGCGTGAGGAATGGTCGCTGTCCGAGTGAAGGACGGTCTGCGGTGATGTAATGCGGTCGTGTCTGCCCGTCTGCGCGAAATTACTTAATTGCTAATTACGCGAATTAATCTCGCGTACATAAAGCTCCCCGTCACCGTAATCGAGCTTTAGTCCGTTTGACGTCACGTTCCTGGATCGTAACCATGGAAACCATCTGGGGCTGCGATCGAGCGTCTCTCTCAGCCACCTGCAACGAGCCCTCGATCCATCTCTTTCCGATGCACAAAACAAGTTTTGCGTGCGGAAATTTGCGAGAGAGGTTGCTCCCTTTCTGTTGCACTGGATTCAATTTCCATCGCGCCCAGATGAATAGTCCCGGTATTAGCCATCCCTTTCCCACTTGTGTTAATGTCTTTCTCTGGTTCCGATCTGTTCCTCTCTTATTCACGAGAAACAGCATTCCCTATTGCAGTTTGTTGTTACAGTTTACACCCACTTCCGCTTCCATTGCATCTCGCTCATCCGCCACATGCGTGCACATTTTCTATATCGCTCCAATCCATTTGTTAGTACAGCACAATTTCCAATCATCCATTTTATATTATGTGTTGTTGTCTGCAACAAAAAAAACAATTCGAAATACAGACAACTTTGTTAATTTTACTACATGCAGAATGGTAGACTTCAATAATGCATTCTTGTATATTGCAAAAAGTAACCTCATTACTTGAATACTGACAAAACCAACTCATTAACAAAATAACTAAACCTATTTTATCTGGGTTATTTATAATTACTAGGTTTAGTTAGTCTATAGGTTTATATAGATTTGTCTTTCCTAGTGCCTCAATTTCCTCACCATATATATTTCTTCTTATTTTTAATAAAACTTAAAAAGATATATCTATAGGAAGGCCTATGAGAGATTTATAGCTATTACGGTTTTATAATAAGCTGTCAAATTTGAACAAATGTATTTTAACCCTATATACATTTTATCATTTCACACAAACATCAATTAATACTCTAATTAAAGATAAATCTATAGGCTTTTCAAAGCACCCTTTACGAGATTAGTAAATGAAATAAGCTGTCAAAGTTGAACAAGTAATAGGGTCACTGCTTCCTAGCGCTTTATCTTTCGACAAGATCAAATCCATTTTTATCAGTATTCATTCCTCATTAAACTTTTTCTTTTTTCTGTATAGCTTTTGCTTAATTGTAGCATAAAACATCAAAATAACAATGATTTGCTCTTCAAGTTTATAGGTCTGTGACCAAATAGACAAACATTGATGCTAAAAGATAAAATCCTATAAAAAGATGCGAAGAAAAATGGCAATTCAAGCTGAAATAATAAAATTATGCAAACAAGCCGAAATTAATCTAGTTAATTAAAAATTTAATATTCCGCTTTGTAATACGTTTGAGCAAAGGTTGCGAGATGAATTATGGATCGAATCCGATTGGGGGGATGAAGAAAGAGAGTGCGCGCTAAGGAGAAAGGGATGTTTGCAAAACGAAAGGCGGTATAAAAAATGTAGAATATATGAAGAAGTGGTGACTTGGGGGTTTTGATGTGAAAAAGAAAGGGAAAGCTGAAATGCGTTCGAAGCTCGGGATGTGGATTAATAATGTGGGTTGGAAAGGGAAAATCCCATTTAAAAATTCAGATTCAGACCAATAAGTCAATTTTATATATGTTTCACAGTCATAATAAAAGAAAAATTGTAGATTATAACATAATAAGTACATCGATGGATTCTTTTTAAAATATTCATTACATTGCACTGAAAGGCAAATTGTCATATAGAAAGTTATACTTCAAAAAGTTTAAGATAATTTCAGACAATCAAACTCAGCTGATTGTCTTTGGGATAGGGTTTATTTACAAAATCATGTATTACTAGAATTTTACAATACTCTCTCATTTGCGTTTCAACTAACAAAATTGATATAAAACATGATAGATAAGTGTATGAGTTAGATGGAAATAGCAATAGCACAAGGGATGGTTTATATGTGATAGATACAATCCTGACTATGCGAGCCTGCAGGTGTTTGGAATGCTTCCAGAATATTTTCGGATACCTAATTTATCTTCACTTTGTGAGTTTTATTGAAATACCAGTTGGAACGAAACATGAAAACGGCAGTTAATTTCTAAGATCGGTTTATATTATCACAAAATTTTAAAGACAGAATCTAATCTAAAAATTTCAATATTGTATATATATTTAAAAGATACATCAAAAAGAACCAAAAATATTTTGGATAGTAATGATTGGAAAATCAATTCAAATATTTTTTCGGGGATAAGTAAACGTCTACCCTTGCTATGCACGACACTTTGTGAGACACGATAAATTACAACGGATTTGAACATTCAAACAATCGCAAAAAGGCCACGAAAAGTATAAGTTTAACTGTAAGTAAGACTTGATAAGAGAATAATAAAGTTGAAGTTGCAGCTGCAAATCACATTGCCAAACGCTAGTAATTATAACAAATTTCGTGTATTATTAAAATTGTTCAATTAGAACCGGTGTGCTGGTATGTATAATATATAATCACTTCAAAACATCAAATTTGATACAGTTTTCCTAATAGAAGACAATCCTAGAAAATAAATTACTTAATGTTTTTTTGTTATTCTATATTATATAAATATAACTTTAGCTGAATGAATATTTTTGTTAAGGAATGATAATTGAAAAAGGATAGATGTTATAAGATATAGCATAAATTCAGGTATTTTGGGGTGTGTTTGCGTGTTGGATGTGATTTAACGTATATCGATGGGGGTTGTTTTTGGCCGATATGAGGATGTGTAAACATGCACCTGGTTAGTGGCGCGCGTAGGTGATGCTGTGTATCTGTAGTCGCCGTAGAAACGCGTGCGCGAGATCAATAACAATCAAACGGGATGACTACGCCCTGAACACCCCACGCCTGTAGCCTCAGCCATCCCCCGCACCAACACAGACTCCCATGCATTTTCTATACGTATATACAGTTGTACACGTATATACGTATACATCTGAACACTTTCCAGAGTTCGCATCGGCGACCTTTAACAAATCGCTTTTCTTCGGGTCTCCTTCACCATCTCGCATTCTTTTATCTGTCATCCAGACCAACGCACGCCGCATGAATGCACAAATATTGTGATGCGACTTTAATAGATGGAGAAGTTCTTCGATCAATCAACATTTCAATTCACACTCGTGATATTTACTGCGGCGGACGCATTCATCTCTACAGCCCTTTATTATTTATGTATCGCTGGTCCGTGAGAAACATTGCACGCTTCAAGGGTCACGCGTTAAGGAGGGCTTTTCTCCAACGCCCTTCGAAAACGATCGACGCCTCCTCCATCCTCCCTAACGCGAAATGTATTTCTCCATGACGCTACTTAAATCGGCGATCTTAATGTGCGTATCATATTCGTCTAGCTAATTGTCCGTCACTCAACCAAACAATAGCGTAATCTAATTTAAGCCCATCTGATTTGGTATGAACGCATTTAATGTGTGCCGACGTGACTTGAAATTACTCAACGCGATCCACCGTTAATCACATAAATATTCTGTCCCGACAATAATTAGTTTAGCAAACTTCCAGAAAACCACTTACATTGTTTACAACGCTGGTAAATACAGATACAGTGGAACCTCGCTTAACGAGTTTAATCCGTTCCAAAATTTCTGGATTTTTACTCGTATAGTGAAATACTCGTATAATGAAACACGTTTTCCCATATAAACTAATGTAAATTACGTTCCTTGCCGGAAAAGAAATATAACTTGGTCTCAATTGTTAATGATTTTGCTTTTCATATTATAGTTATTAAATTGTGCACAAAAGAAAACACAAATAACATCTCTGAACACAAGTTTGGAAATTTTGTGATGACAAACAACTCTAAGATGCAAGTATAATGATCACTAACACTAGGAACTGTTTTCCAATTCACACACGGTGAAGTGAGTTCACTTTTAATATTTTTTTATATAAAAAAGCGAACATAGTGTGTTTATATATTATAATAATGATTGGACACAATACATGTGTGTTTTGCAAGATTCAAAAATACACATAATATGTGAACACAAGTTTTAAAAATTATGTATAATGCTCACATCTCTTCACATCGTCACTCGTTATGCAAAACGTCGCTCGTTAAGCAAGTCCTTTTTCTTACAATTCATTTTGCTCGTTAAGCAAAATGCTCGTTATGCGAGGTTCCACTGTATACTTAATTAATAACGCGCGCAGCGACCATAAACGTAACAGTATTTATATTCTTCAAGACATTCCAAATTGTTCTGTAAATCTTGTTCTTTTCAAATATTTATTGTAAAGCGTGTTGAAAAGAGTACGTTTTTTGTTATAACAATTAATGTTTTTTTTGTAGAGTTGTTGCATAAAATATTGCTTAATATTCCATATATTTTGTAAGTGCAGTATAACCTCGCCTAACGACAAACTCGCATAACGAGTATTTCGCTTAATGAGCGACGTTTCGTATAACGATGAGAAGAGAAGTCCCGGATTGCGCACCTGCTACATAATTTTTAAAACTTGTGTACACATATTATGTGTATTTTTTAATATGTTTCACTATACGAGTATTTCATTATATGAGTAAAAAACCGGAAATTTTGGAACGGATTAAACTCGTTACGCAAGGTTCCACTGTATTTGAATACGATTTTATGCATGATTTATTAATAGAGGTTTCTTTAATTAATTAATTTACATGGTCTCGGTTTTCGAACAAATTGTTTTCGTCAACCGAGGTTCAACAGTATACGAATTGATCAGATCAGTGTTACATAATTCTTCTTTCTTCAATCTTCATATAGCAGGCGCACTGTTACATAATTAAATATATAAAGTCCAACAACATGTGCCATCTAGAGGTAAATAGATATCCTATTTATATTCCACTTAAATGTAATGTATATTGATATACGTCGGCTCTATGTTATATGTCAGGATGGCCGAGCGGTCTAAGGCGCCAGACTCAAGGTTTCACCTTGCCTGTCAAACAGGTCAATGAGCGTTCTGGTCCTCAACTGAGGGCGTGGGTTCGAATCCCACTTCTGACAAATTCTTTTTATTTATTAGTACATAAATATTTTTCAATTCAAATAATTTGCGGGCGAAAAGACCTCGTTTGATTGTTCTTTTGTAATGTTTGTGTCTAATAAATAGAAACAATTATTTAGAAAACAAAGATTTTAATGATTGTTAATAAGGAATACATGTTTTAGTAAATTTTGTGCAAATATTTTAATTTAAAAACAATACAATTCTTGTATTAATTTTCTTATGAAGTAACAATTATTTAACAGTTATTTATGTTAATATAGATTATTTAAATTATAAACTTTTGAAATAGTAATTTTTAACAATTTTCATTACATAAAATTGTTTAACCATTTCAAAATTTAATAAATATATTAAGATTTTTTTTAAATATGTATGAAAATGTAAATTTTGTTGAATTCCATACATGTATGAAGTAGGGTAAACTATCATACACTAGTATTAATTATTTCAAGTTGTATCCTTTTGCATTCATGATGTTGACATGTACGGAAGGAAACTGTAATTTACAGAGGGCAGCAGTGAACAGCCATTCTCATTCCACCCCCAGCTGAAACTCGTCGCTATAGAAACGGCTTTATCTTTTGTTCTCTTTAATGCTAGTTGCCGTTTAGGGGTGGATTGCAATAATAAAACCATAATCTGGCCACCAGTGGCGTAACATACATTTGACAATTTACACATAATAATTAAAAAATCGTTACTTTTATATATGTCTATTGATCATGAATTGATTATCTATTATAATATAAAAATTATAATGGAAGAAGACAATAATTTGCTTAAATTAATTATAGAATTATTTTAATATTATTCGATACTTTCTTTCATTTATTCATCTACTATTAACGATTTTTTTATTTATAATTTAAATTGTTTCATAATAATTATGTTATAAATTAAAAATCTATACATTTTTATTAACTCAACAATTTTTTTCGACCTAATTTGAACGCAAAATGGACCAAAGTGTATTTGCCCAATTTTTCTATTTCATATTTATTTTCATAAAACGATAAATAAAATAAAACTATTAGAATAAATATATAGTAATATAATGTAAAGTTATATAAATAATTTATTTAGGTATAAAAATAAATATTTATAAATAAAATTTAAATAGAAAATAAATATTCATACAATAAAATAACGTTTGACTTTATGCTGTACAGCATATCAAATAGTATTTAGGTCCGCCACTGGTTTTTCACCCCTTGCGCTTTGGGTCCATGGGGTCGCATCTGTCACATTTTGGCGTGCGGGCATTTAACGTTCCTAACGCCGTGATTGCGGCTATATTAAAAGTTTATTTAATCGTGGAGCAAGTTTGGAAGCACCACAAGAAAAATGTGTTTAAGTGAAAAGTGCAGACAACAGAAGTGAACAAATGTTTAAGTGATGATTTCTGTGCTAAACAATTCCGAAGATCGTTTATTTTATCAGCGCAAATCAATTGATTTAAGATACTAATCTTCCAATTAAATTTTAACAAATAGATGATATCCTATTAACCCACAAAATAAAGTACGTGATAATACTATGAAGAAAGAAATACAAATCATATTATGAATTTCTGATATGAAGTTATTGTAATTACAAATGCATTAAATCGTGATTTAGATATATTATTTTTAAGTGTATCTATTAATATTCTACTATTTATAGTAAGTAAAATAAAAATACTAAAGTTCACTATCTATATTAGAAGTAATCTATTTTTGTAAATAATATTATTTATTTGAAAATTTTGAAATAATATTATATGAAATGAAATATTGGTTTTAGTTAAATGAAGTGTATTTAAGGTGGTGAAATCTGTGGGACAAAATAATAAATCGCGATAAATAAAATGAAGTCATTTGAATGCGAATCATCTTCGGAAGGTGATGAGCCCTCGATTTACCCCATCTCGCGAGCGATAGCTGCACCCCCGCAGTGGTTGCGCGGAAACGCCACCCCTAGCTGGGGTTGGCCTCAATCGGTAATATTTAATAAAATGCAAAGATGAGGCGGTAATTCAAAATCAAATTCAAAATTTAAGGGAGCTTCATCAAGTGCGGGAGGACCAAGTAGTTCTAATATGGAACCAGTGGGTTTTACACCCTTCGCCCACCATTCCAATGAGGAAAGTCAGATCCCAGGACGACGAACGCCCCTGGGAGCTGTGGGACTCGGAGGATTCCAATTTCAAGGACCCCCATCCGATGAAAACAACCCGGATCCAGCGGGACCACCGCAGAGCAGGTGAGAATCTAACATTTCTAAATGAATATAGATTTTTAATCGAGTTATATACTTTTAGGTCACCACAGAATCGGACGATGCCCAATTCTCAAGTAGTGCAAGGCGGTAAAGGCAAGAACAGGCAGGGTAAATCTGTTCGTTTGAACATCAATGCCAGGGAAAGGAGGAGAATGCACGATTTAAACGATGCTCTCGACGAGCTGCGATCCGTAATCCCGTACGCCCATTCACCGTCCGTTAGAAAGTTGTCCAAAATCGCAACACTTTTACTGGCGAAGAATTACATTCTAATGCAGGCGAATGCCTTGGAGGAAATGAAACGACTGATTGCTTATTTGCAAGGAACTGCGAGCACGGCAGCAATCGTTGCTCCTCCGGGTTTCGACCTTCAAGGGTTCCCTGCGGCCGCCAAATTTTTGCAGCAGCAGCAGGAGGAAGGCAGGAACGAAGGCAGTTCGAGCGCTTCTTCTGGCAATCCCCTATAGCGCTAAATACTCACAAACATTTATTTTATACTACTCCAGACCTTATGCTACTTCCACACTATGCATGACATCAAACATAAAAGGTGTACCAACCTACAACAAGCTGACACAGTACTTGATACGCCTGACTGTCAAGTAATTCGTAGCGTGGTTGCAGCATTATACACTTAAGTGTATTTGAATGTCAATAACAAACATTCAAAGCAAATAATGTACAAAAAATATTAACCAACTACTAATTCACGATTTGATTTTAAACCAGTCTTTTTCAAACTGATTCTTTTCGATCAATTTCAAATATGAATTGAATTAAAGTAAACATTAGACAGAAAGTAAATTTATTTACAAATACAAATAATATTTAAGATTGATCAAAGATGATAATTCATCTGATATTTTTAACTGTTCATCTCAGCTCAAGTACAGTTTTAAAACACATTATAGCAGTTAAATAAAATAACGACGACGAGTCGAAGTTTGAAAAGCACTGATTTTAAACATTCTTAAGAGATTTACGAAACGAAAGTAGAGAGTATTTTTAGATGCAACAGATTTTTCGTCCCTTTAAAACGTCGCTGCTGTGATTTGTCCAAGCAACGTTTACTTTATACCTATTCTAGTTCTAATTCTAGTCCATATTTTATTATTTCACTGATAACAAATAATTAAAATACATAGCAATAAGCGAAGACGTCCTATTGGGTGTTTTCATAATTTATTTTTTGTTTCCAACGATTGTGCCAAACAAAGTAAAACATATAGCAATAAGTAATATGTAGTGTAAATGTAAGTAGACGCAGTTTGTTAGATTGTGGTTTATATATATGAAGAAAGCGGGAATTTTATGTAATTAAGATTTATATATAAAAGAATTATTATGTATCTATTTATATTATTTCATTCCGAATATAATAAAATAATTTAATTGATATTTATTTTTTAATTATTGACAACAGTCGTAAATACAGCAATAATTTCCATTGTTTGTTTTAGATTATTTTAGTTCGATTTGGAAATTTCAAAACAAACTACATTTTAATTGAGCCTCAATATAAAGTTTAATACATCTATCAGAGTACGTTACAACGATTCAAGTTTAATTAAATATAAATTATTATATTCAATATATTTACAAAATGTTACAATTTTTATTTCTTCATACCAATCGAAACATCATTCCAATCTATTCATTTTATATAATAGTTTATAAGTCTATAAGGTAGTCGTGTTTCTCCTAACATTGTCTTTTCAAATATTTAGTTGCAAACTGAGTTCTCCGAAGAAATCGATTTGGCTATAATACAAACAGAATTGATTTGAAATACAGCAGTGCATGTACGGTTCAACTAATTTTGTTCTCGAAAATACAAGAATTTTGTAATTATACATATGAAATTATACTATTCAATCCTGACATCTGCAAATGATGTCCTTTCATAAACTATTCATTGTTCTGATTCTATAATTGTTAAGTTTCAATAGACAATACGAGGGCAGTTTGAAATTTTTTGAAAGCGACACATAAAAACCAATAATAAAACCAAAATTTCTCCGCCATTTAATTATATCATCTATCACAGATTATGTTTTTTATTTTAATCAGTTTGTCAATTGTTGTTTACCAGTCATTTAAAGTAGTGAACGTCTCTGTGCAGGTTTCTAAGTTGGAAAAAACACGACTACCGTTCATACCAAGATGATAAATGTATTAAAACAATCTTCTCATTCATTTTCAACTGTCCACAGATGGACTTTAGAATTTAAACGTAGACATATAAGAGTTGATGATGATGATGATCCACCATATTCGCCAAATCATATAGACGACATTTCATATTTTAGGTAGCACCGTAGTTCACGGTAGACTTTTTGTTACCACCAATCCCATAGGTTATGCAACCAAATCATGACATTCGGCAAATTTGATGAGCAAATTTGTTATATACGAAAATGTTTTTTTTTTATTGCAACAGTAAATATATCAAAGTACGTTGGAAATGCTTATTTATTCTAATACTAATATATAATCCACAAATATTAGAAAATGTATATATCTTTCCTTTGGGGAATCTTATCTTATTATCAATTTTTTGAAATGCAATTTTTATTATATAAATTAATGTAAGTAAACAGATACTTCTGTTAACAACTGTGAAATGTAATTCTATAATTGGATATTTATCAACGAATTATAATGTTATTTTTATAATTAAGAAAATAGTTAAAACGTAATTCTTTTTTTTTTAAATATTGACTTTGTTAATTTTAAACTCAATTTAATTTTTCAGTTAAGGGTGTGATGTGATCGGCTCTTTGTGATTGGATCTGTCGTCAGTAACAAAACGGTGGCTGCAACTGCAACTCAGAATGCAATGACAACTAGTGAGCTATAGGCGTCGCGACGCTACATCTATATGGACACTGGGCGCATACTTTCGATAGCCCGGAAATTAATGTGTCTACATATTCCTCACGATTCACAAAACAAACTCATCGCATATACTTTCACATCATAAAATGAAGACATCCATCGACAATTTGTTATTTCAATTATTTACTTGCTACGGCAATACATATACTAAATTATAATAATAATAAGTTGTTCATAGTTCAAAATATGCAGAAGAAAACATAATTTGTTGATTAATAAAATGATTATATTATTTAATTAATGTTAATAATTGAATATATTTGCAATTTTTGTTTATATTGAATTCTGATTCTACGATTCTACTTTTTTGCCTTATTAAGTAGCATGTTTATAAAAGATCCAATGTAAAAAGAAGTGTACCTATGATTTCATATCTTGAATCTCATTTTTATGGAAAAACGTTATGGTTGTTGTCCGTGGGATTTAAAATTTTGAGTTTAGTGAGATTCAATATATTGAGTTGACCTCATAGACCACTAATCTGTGAGGTCAAAAAGGTTGACGACAGCTGTTTTATAGCTTATGAGCTTATGGATCAATAAACTCAAAATTTTAAATTCTGAATATGTATGGTGATAATGCGAAAATTAATGTTGATTCAGATTCAAGAAAAATGTTGATTCAGAATACAAAAAAAAAACAGAATGCATATACAGTGGAACCTCGCTTAACAAAATTTCCGGATTTTTACTCATACTCATATCCCGGACATAATATGTCCGGGACTTCTTTTGTCATCGTCACTCGTTATGCGAAACGTCGCTCGTTAAGCGAGTCATTTTTTTTATAATTAATTTTACTCGTTAAGCAAAATAATCGTTATGCGAGGTTCCACTGTATATTCAAATTATTCTAAGGACACCAGTTAACGACCGCTGTTTTATATGATGTGGGAGGAACGCTCAAACTTCACTTTTACTTGACGAGTAGTGAGTAGATTATATATGTTCCAATATAGTACTATTAGACACTTAAATTACTTGCCTAGTTTTCTATACCTATAGAATTTATTTGTTTGTATTGTCTTTAAACAAAAACTAAATTTCTATTGATTATCGCAATATTATTAATTTTTCAAAAAAAAAAATAAAACTATTTTATAAATTATATATTTTAAGCAAATATACTTAAAATTGTTCCACTTTAAAATCAATAAATTGTTAATTATAAAAAGCGCTTATTTAATAATGATTCTTGTCGATCAATATTGAACTTCTATTATGAGTCAAATGAAAAAATCATAGATTCTTTTAATTGAATAAATGATAAAGCCAAATCAAAATTAAAGAAACTCCTGACTTTTTTTTCCAAATTGGGCCAATATGAATTTGCAAATGAACATTTAATTTTTTTTCAATGAATACCATCTGTAAATACATTTGTTCGCAACCTGTAGCAGATTTTTGTTGTTTTTATCCGCCCTGACCGACCCAAATCCTCCGCGACACCCTCTGCGCTGATTACATAATATACCTGTTGTAGAAACAGAGCGAATTATCAGATTAACATTGGATTTAAAATGTAGATATTTTAACTCAATGATTATATTACTTCATTTTCATATATTTGATATAATATAAATATAAATGAGATAAATCCAAAAAACAACTATTTTTAAAAAAATAATCTAATAGATATTGTTCAAAGTCTTCTTTTTTAACATCTACATAATGCAAGAACACCATCTGATGATAAACTCTTAGCAATTGGGTTGCAGTACAACTACAAACAAATATGTTGGGTTACACGGCTAAAAGGTTGGGAAACGCTGATTTATAATAAGTAAAGATAAAACCTCATAATAAACATTCGCTTACAATTTTTTAATTTAGCATATAAAAATTTAATTTAAATTGTTAGTAATATCATGTTAAGTAATACTGAGTAGATTGGATTATAATTTAATTATGTGGTCAAATTGGATTGACTATATATTATTCTATTAATAAAAACATTGGTGAATTTATGATTGTTGATGCTTTGGTAGAAGACTTTTTTGAGTTTATTTGTGTGTATGTTGATATATACGTATATACAAAGGCAAGTAATAATCTGGCGAGGCTTTGGTAGCTGTGTGTATGTATGTGGGTTGGTGGGATGAAAGTGCAGTCAGGGTATGAGAGTGTGGCGTGAGGTGGAATCGGTGGAATGGGAAAATGAAGACGACGTCGTCGGCGGCGTTGTCGTGCCTAGGGTTGAAGGGAGGTTCGGAGGAACGGGCGGGGGAGTCTCTCTCTCTCTGGTGTGTTCCCTTCATCCCTCCTGGCCTCTTTGTTAGTGCACGGAGTCCTCGAAAAGGACTCCAGCAGGTGTCCAGTGCTTATGCGCGAACCTCTGCAGGATCGGTAATCAGTATCAGATATGTACCATGCAGCCGGTGTCTTTAGTTCAGTCGCTTTCACGCTGCCGACAACGCCACATCCTCTGCAGAGCGACACCCACTGGGATCCCGAAGATCGGCGGGGGCGGCAGCGGCGGCGACCACGCACTCTTGAATAAATGTAAGTTCCTTTCCTTTTTAGATCTCCACATTCGTACACGCACTCGTCTCCAAATTATTAAAACCTCTACCAAAATAATAATACTAATAACATATAACAAATAACCGATGTAATCATACTCAAATAATAAACTAACAATATTTATTATATAATATACAAAATATTGAAAATTTAACAAAATTTTATATTTAAAAAATTAAAATTTACAGTTTTTTTAAATAAAGTTAATTTACTTATTTTAATTCCAAATAAATAAATATATTTTCAATATTTATTTATCAGTTTATTTTTCTGCCATTTAAAAATATTAAATATAAAAATTGATATACAAATATTTTTTATAAAAATTGAATTAATTTGAACTAAAAAACTATCGACTAAAGTATTTCTGTCCGTAATAAAATAATACATTGACTGATATAAATAATAAAACTAAACATATTATTCAAATATAAATGAAGCGTATGTACTTCACAAACTGTTGGCGGAGTGCGTGTATAGGTTTATTTTTTCAGATCTGTTCTCAGGTGATTGCAGATTCCATTATCGGAATTTAGCGAGTTATCGTTATGTAATCTACGTAACTGATAATATCAATAGCAATTTTGGCAAACCTTTTAAATAATTACACACGTTTCATTACCATTGATTTCCTATGTTATTTTTCTCATATACTGATATTTCTGATCAGGTTTTACACTTTACAATCTTATATTTATTTAAAATTAAGAAATAACATTAATATTTAAATAAATTTTCATATAATTTGCTAAGAAATGATTTAGTAACAAAAAAAATGTATACAAGTAAAATTAATCGTCAAACATTTATATATAAAATTTAAAACTTCATATTAAATCTATCTTTTAAACGTTTTTGTATTATCGCACTAATCAATATATAGTTTTCAACAAATTCTGCAAATTCAACAATAACAGTTTATATGCATGAACACATTAATTAAATAAACAAATCGAACGAATTGTCCGGTATGCGGATTTTAAACATTTGTGATAGTTTGAACGAACAAAAATATGTTTGTTCAATTCCAATTCTATGTGCGAAATCTAAATATAATAAAAATAATAGCTGTTATTTTGTAATTATTTAATTCAGATGTTTAGAGAATCAGTGAAAGTCAATTAATAAAATGGGAAATTCCGGATCGCTTGAATATGCATTAAATTACAAATGTAAATATTTGACTCTATTCAATTAACATTTATTGTTATTATTTCAACGATATAAAGCGAAATATTTTTGTCAATCTCTGACTTTTTTGTTTCGCAGATTTTGCGAAATATTTCCACAAAAAATAATTAACGATATTATTTTTAATATTTTTTGTCAAATATCAATGACGGATGACGTTCGTTCATGGATAAAAATAAGTAATAATTTTGAATAATATGAATACTTGATTCCTCGAGGGAAAACAAATTTTGTATACATACTAAATAGGTCTGAAATGCCCACCCACGCAAAACACTTGTCACGCAGCTTATGACAAGTTCTGATCTGGTTTATGCGCCTACGTTAAACATTTTTCCCTAGTTCTTCCCTTTTTTACTCTCAACATATTCTCAAGGAAATCAATAGTCTACGAACACACAGTTTTTGCTGTTGATCGATAGTAACACAAAAACATTACGTTCTTCATAGATACGAGTATACGTAACTCTTCAATTACAGACGGACGTACTTGGTTAAATATTAGTCATGAATTTTGAAAACAATCAACAAATGGCCGCAGAATTGGCGCATAAATCCTAAACACAATGCGAAATAACACAAAATTTCATTGCTCTTTCCCAATGAATTATAAACGAGTATTCTCTCTGGTGTTCCAGTTTCATGTTGCTCCAACAAACTCAATCATAAATTCAAGCTGTATTACCTCAGATACTATATTTTTAACTTAATTATAAATAATAAAATTTGATAGAAAAAAAACATTAAAATTACATAAAATCTTATCTTAATCTTACAATATGATAATAATAAATCATAAAATTATATAAAATAAACAAAATAATTTTATAGTTTAAAGAGTAATTTCAAATATTAATATTGCATACAAAATCAAAAATTTATATAATAAATTATAATTTACTGATTACAATTTCTGAAATCTTAATAATAATTATCGCATTTCTCCCATTAAAACAATGAGTTTATATGGTAAAACGCATCAAAAATTTATGATACAATTTTCAGCAAAAATATACATGAGTTTCGACCATAAAAATCGGAAAACAAATACATAGAGTACAGTTATCCCCCGACTTACGAACTAGTTCCGTTCCAAAGGGTTGTTCGTAAGTCGAATTTATTTGTAAGTCAGGGGAATTTAAAAACATTCAAAATATACTTATCTTACCACACTTTATCATGGTTTTTACTTTTATATATGTTAAATTTGGTATTACTGACTTCATAAATTTGAAAAAATAGATTAAAATAATCAAAACACTTACAAATACTTTTCAATGTAAACATCACAATTATTTAATAAAAAACGACAAAAGAAACAAATGCAACAATTCAGATAGTATCACTATATTTAGAGCTTTAGAGTTCGTAAGTCGGGGTATACATGTATTTATATTTATAAATCATTTAGTATCTTGCTAAATTTATAAGTTTTGACAAAAGTTCTCCCATTTAATTATTGTCGTAGTCGCTTTTTGTTTAACTTTCCAAAGTTATCGAGTATCAGATTGACGTTCTCTTATAAAATTTAGTTAAAAAAATTCTTTATTTGTAAATGTAATTTAGCTGTAACAACAAAAAAAAAACTGGTAGAAAGGAATTTGACTATTTTTGCATTAATTAAAATATGCAAAACGTTTGTAATTTCATTTACTGTACCAAATAGAAACACGGCGCTACGTGTTATCAGCGACGTCGTTTCTTTCTTGTTTATTTTTTTTTTCGCAAATAGAAACTGCATGAAAAATAATGAAGTTTTCTAAAATGTGCTTAAAACAGGAGCGCGAATAAATATTCATGCAGTATGTCAATGTCGTCGGGGTTATGAATTATATTATTCGCGGCACATGAAACTGGGCGTCGCGGCGCTCCGACAAATAATCACCGTCGCGATGACGCGTCGTTTATCTACGGGCTTTTCGCGACGGTGAGATTGATTACATCCACGACAGAAATTATCGATAACTTAACGAACATATTACGGGTAGGGTTCACTTATCTTAATAAAACGTTATTTCGATTTTTTTTTAAATTTATTTTTGATACCTTTTGTTTCATAAGTTAAACGACGAGTATAGTGGATTACTATCCACCATCGAATTAGGGTTTATCAACTTGTACAGAAACCGGTTTTTGAACCTAAACTTTTTTTACAAAACCGGTTTAATTATCCCTATGAAACACTGCTATTGACATTATATCTTTCAGCATAAAATAGTGAACTAACGTAAAGTATACTTAGTCATTTCACAACTTAAAAATTTAAGTATACAGGATATTATTTGAATGAATTGTACCGTTAACAAAAGTTAAGCAACGTATATAGTATATAGTTTATCCCTATGTCATTTTTTCACAGTTTATTATTAACTTTATGTATCACAGATTATAAAAGTTAAACAACGTTGAACATGGACACCTTTCATGTCGTACAGTTTAAATCATTTTTACTAATTACTATTTTTTTTATTTATCAAATATACATTAAAGTATTAGAAGTATTGAAGTATATTAGAAGCAAAGTATTAATGTAAATATGAAATAATTTTGTTCAAAATGTCAAAATCTAGAATGCTTTCAATCAAATGAAATACGAAACATCGGTATGCTGCTCCGGTAACAAATTGGTTTGAGCTGGGTGGAAAAGGGTTAACCAAATTATTGGCTCAATCTTCTCTCGCGTCAGCTACGCGAATAAACGTTCCAATAGATCTCATCAGGAATTGATGCGTGGTTGTGGGGATGTGTGCCTTACACATGTATAACGATATTGCCGGGTTCATTTTGCTGAGTGTCATAAATACCTAATGCGGAACTTTCAGGAGGAAGGAAAACGGGAATAATAAAGACGAAAAGAATGAAACGAAGAACATTTCCTACCCTTATCTACGTGCGTGTATATGTGGCAGCGAAAACACGAATTTGAACTTCCTCCCTACGGATTCCTTTCGGTATGTATTCATTATTTATCCAAATGCCGATCGCTTTTATTTATCCCTTCAAACTCCCACGAGATTCGCAGTTGCTAAAAGCAACCCTCATCCAATTTTAATCACTTAATAAATTATGAATTTCCTTTTAACGCTATTTCAAGTGATTTACGCAAACAAAAATGAATTTCAAGTTTATAATCATGCATATTAATAAACAAATTATTAAAATATTAACGATTTTTTCTGACATACTGTAGAATTTAATGATTTTCAATAATTATAATTTGGATCAAAGAGCTATCGACCTAAGACTTTCTACCAAATTTCATAATTATCTTGTTAAATATCAAAATAATTTCAATGTAAAAGAGTGAGAAAATTCACATTTATGACATATAGATATTAGGTTATTTTATTTTATAATATATACTATTTAAAGATTATATCTATAATACTGGATCAAAAAGAATTGAAAAAGATTTTCCTTTATTACGAAAGGAGTATCTGCAAAAACGCTGCTATAAATTACTTCTATAGTAATATCAGCTCGTTATTTGAAAATTACCAATATTTTAGTTATTAATTAATTTAAGATGTTTGTAAATCAGAAATCTTAAATTTATGAATCATGAATTAATTTCGAAATTTAGTGTAGAGTCTACACTATAGACCTGTGTTTCTCAAAGTGTGGGTTGATGACATACGGGACGGTATCTTTTTCTACACATATCCATTTCTTCGTTTATAGTCATTTCTATGTAGAAACATGATAAAAATATATATTCAATTTAGAATAACGAAACTGTTATGTTATTCGATTTCAGCGTGGGATAACGTAAATTGTAGATCAATTAAATTTAATAACCAGAAACACGGAGTGTTCAATTTTTCATGCGATTCTAATCAGAGAGTTCAGCGTGTTCGTCGACCAACGCTTGGATTTTGTCATGGATTTCCTCCGTAGCCAACTTTCGATATTCGCAACGGATTTTATAGTTTAAAGGATCAAATTCCTCGCGCCAACAAAGCATGAACCACTTTCAAACTTGCTTGAGATGCAGCCTTGCTGAATTTCCAATATTAATTAATTTCCAAACGTACGTCAAAAACGGCGATGCGATTTGTATTACGCGAAATCCGGAAGCGAACGGAGACGGTGAAATTCTTCAGAAGCACGTAGTTTGAATTTAATTATGGCAATTTCGCTAGGTACGTAATTGTTGTCTTGCGTTATGTGTATTGTACGTAGCTCAAGATGGACGGGTGCATTTAATACGGTGATTATGTAGTGCAAACTGCCGAGTTGCGTGACTCGTTTATCAAATTTCAAGTTAAGAGTTGAAAATCTAATGCCGGGCAAAATGGGACTCTGAAAGTGATCGAGTTTAGTTGCTTCGATGATTGGAAACAATTCCGTATGAACCAGGAAGCTTTCTCGCTCGTTCTCCGACGCGAAAGCAGTCTTTCATTTACGACGGAGATTCTCTTCTCCCCATTGGCAAAGCAGATTTTAAGAACAGGTTTCAAGTTTTACACACCAATTTTCAAACACCTACATCATATATATAATAGACCTTCAAACATGCATTCGTCTTACGAAAATACACAAAACTAGTGACGTATTTTATTTTCTTATAATTCATTAATAATGTTATGTAATATCTAATTTATTTTAATAATGCTCTTCATTGCCGCATCTTATTCAAAGTAGGTCTACGGATAAAACAGCGTTCATTATATAAGAATATTAACAGAATAACAACATTAGATTTTTCTCTTTGTTTCAAAGAAGGAAATCGTAGATTTTTTATAATTAAAAGCAGCTTTCAGCGGAGAAGTGTTTTTATAATATTAATTAAAACCGTGGATCAAGTCGGTTGGAGCAAAGTGTAGACGTAAGTGCATTATCAGTAAGTACGAAGCTTGCACAAAGGGTAACGAAACAGGTGAGGAAGACTGACGGTTTGAGGGAGGAAGAAGAAAGGCTTGACGGGGGAAACAGTGAGCCGTTTCGATTGGTGCTTAATTAATGTAATTAGTGCGGATCAAATTGCATGGCCATAGTTAGTGGAGGGTTTTGGGGGGAATGCGCGCATATCTGGCTCGATATTGCAGTTTCAATTTTTAATGAATCCCAGATATTAGTGCATCGGATGTTACCATCCATCGATCGTTATGCAATTGTCGGTAATGCAAGGCACGCGTGTGAATCATTTGATATACGGACTTCGGCAACGGCCTGTAATTAATGCGCGCGGAATGCCAGTCAATTATTAATGTGCGATTCGTCGCGACGTCGATACCGCAGATAGAAGTTTGAACGTTTCAGCTGAAAAAAAAAGAAACAGCAATCTCGGCGTCTGCGCGAAACAATTTCAGTCTGTTTCGAATCAAATTTTCTATATTCCACAAAATATTAAAAATTAACTTTCTCAAGGAAAAACATACAAACAAAAATGGGAAAATCAATCTTCAAATATTCAAACAACTTTATTTAAATATCGATATACTTTTTCTTCTTTTCCTTCTTTCCTGAAGGATCTTTATTCAGTTAATTTTTTGTTTCACTTAGGTCTTAAAACTTTTAAAAGTATTCCTCTTACTTTTAAGATCTCATTTAACCTTGTTATCTAGAATTATCTCTTTATATGGTAATAGTTGAATTTATAAAGCAAATCTGATTTTTTTTCACTTTAATTATTAACAACATCTGTCTAAGAAATTTAAAATTTGTACATTTTCAAATATAAATATTTACTCTTAAGTTAGTGACTTATATTTATAAAACTTAGTACATAATGTGCAATTGTATTTGTGGGATCAGTTCATTGAGCCAATGAGTAGAGAGAATACAGAAGTGTATCTGTAAGTAAACTTGACAAAGTGTGGATGTACCATATGTTATTGATGAATATCAAGAAACACTTAATATTTAAACATATACTTTCAAGTGAAAATTACGGTATACATTTTTCAATCTGATATTAAAATATCTGAGTATACAATCAACCTGTTCACAGTTTACTACGAAATTTTAATAGGATTTCTTTCTACCACTATATGTGCGAGACTTTACAATACAAACATTATCAATGTCAACATTGACATTGATTGGAGACACAATGATATTTATCAAAACATCATCTCCAATTATTAATCACTTAAATTACAACTAATAATTCTACAGACACTTTTAAAGTATACAAATAATTTATTAAAAAAAAATATTGTTACAAAATGTTATAAAATATCGTTGCAACCAATATAATCTACCAAGTAAATTATGCTAATCCCAATATATCAATCTATGTGTTATTAATTATATAACAATATAATTTATATCAATTTAAATATTGTTGATGACGTGTTATTGAACAGTTTTTAATATTTTCAAGTTATACAGATAATTGGATATTTCATAATAACGACGCAGTGTTAATCGAGGTATTACTGTATGCATATTTCGATTTGATTTGATATCTAAGTGATCAACCTGTTCACTAACCAACCCGAAATTTAAATGTATTTCCCAGCAATTTATGCGACACTTAACAATATTACTAGAGCGCCGCTGCCGCAGCTATTGCATTGCCGCCACCGCCGCATCCTCTGCACAATCGCATCGTTTGCCGTTGAATATGGCTGCAATATATATTCCGTCTATACGTGAAATCAATGTGTTCGGTTGGTTGCCGTGGCGACGGCCTGCGTCGTCTGGGCAACTGCATAGACGCCGCGGCGCTCCTCCCAACGCTCCAATCGCGGTCCATCGATATTTTCCGGTTGTTTACGGCCACGATCTTCTTTTTTTCTTCTCTCTATTATTTTTATTATTATCCATCGCAATTATTTCTCCCTGACCCGATTACCACACTTTTTGTTCGTCGTCGTTTTTCGCTCACGGCGGCTCCCATAATTCAAGTTTGCATGACGAGCGTATCCAATTTGGCGAAATCAAATTGGCCGCCAAAAATATTGCTCCACGTTCCCTATCCCAAAAAAAAAACAAATAAAAATCATACACCGATTACATAATGGTCCTCAAACGCTGTTCAAACACTTTGGTATTTGAGCCATGTCCATATCGATACAATCTACCTATATAAAACTAGTGAAACCAGTCGACGTTCTAATGGCCTTAATTAAATGAATATAAACTATCTGATTATCTTTTATTATTACATATTATATCATTAAGTTTTACTAACAATATTTGTTCAGACGTTTTTCTTCTAAGTAATTATCAACCACAGAACCACATATTATGTAAATATATGTAACAAGTCTTAATATTCTATCAAATTATCACAGTTGTTCCACATTGCTTTAAGTCTTCAATACTACTTCTAACATTGCATAAACTGTGAAATATTAACTACTCTCACTATAATTATTATTTTTATCTGCAACTGAAAGTCAAGCAAAAAAAAACATATTTATATAATCATATTATTTTATTTTTTTTCTCTCTAAAATATATTTCTTCTGGTGACGACAATCCAGATTAATGCTTATTTTCGTTTACTTTGATTAAATTGATAAAGTTTGTTTTTCTAATTCTGGTATGTAGATCATTAGAGGAGTCTGCGTGGGGTGAGCGTACCGCGGTGCGTTACGTAACGGTTGCGAATGCAATTCCAATTCACTTTAAAAATAATATCCAGCGGAACAATTTTACGCAGAATAAAACCGTTCGCAATATTAACAGGCGATCCGAATTGAATGGGGATTGTAACACGAGCGTGTAATAAATTCAAATTAACAGATTTATATCGACGCTAAATGCACGCCTATCATCGCCAACATCACACTTTATTGTGCATTTTTTGTTTGTTTTGTTTAAACTGTTCTCGCAACATTCAATTTGCGGAACTATCGGATTTATGGTTTGTGATTTAATTGCACGAATACACCAATTTATATGTTTTATGTATTTCTATTGACTCGTGTCAAATCACCTACACACTATGCAAATTAACTTACACATTTTTGTTTGTTATATAAATTGATTGTGCAAATACATATTACCTGATAAGTATAGAGAATAATTTTATTTATATTGAACTATATCATTCAACTTTTAAAATAATATATGCATATATAACACCTCAGTCAATAAGTTCGTAAACCTCATCCAATAAAACAACAATTATTGGGAAATATTCGACTTTATTCATGAACATAGTCTCCTTCAAGAATGACACATTCATACCAACGCTTCTCTAACATTTAGATACCTTTCTTGTAGAACAGAGGTTCCCAAACTTTTTTGTGTCGTAGACCCCTTGTCATGTTTTTCGGTTTTGGGTAGACCCCCTACTTACCTGTTATTGATTTTTTGTAAATTTATTATTTATATTTGGACATCTTTATAATTATTAAGATCTTTGCTCTGAGACTGCGCGTATGCTTATAACAAGATGATACTGGTATATTATTATGTGCAGGTTTTTACAAGTTCAAAATGTATTACGACTACAAAGCGAATGCCTACATCCTACAACTTACACAATTTTATAAACATATATAATATTTTTTTTACTTCATCGGTACTTTTATAAATAATGTATATGTCTTTATATTATAAGATAGTATAATGTAAGTAAATAGGTACTATCAGTGTATGTTGATTTTACACTATCGTGGACCCCCATTTTCATTTCATGGACCCCCATTTTTTTTTCGCTGACGTAGACCCCTTGAAGATTGTCATAGACCCCTGGGGGTCGATATAGACCACTTTAACTTGTGAACTAAACGTCAGATTGTCATAAAATTTTGAGAGACGTCGTCTGAAGGTTGGTACTTCCTAAAAATCACATTGATTTATCGATATAGTTGCCATCTATGACAATTTCTTGAATCTCATGCTAAGTAATAGTATAATAATATTAAAGAAAATCTAATTAATTAGTCTTAAACAGCTAATAAAACTCATTGTTCACTTTAATTTAAAGTTCTTGTAAATGCGTATTAAGAATTAATTAAAGTTACATTTATTGCAAACATTAAAGTTAATACATATACAAAAGACTATTGACCTCACTCCTTCCGAACTATTATTTTGTCATTAAATACAAAAATGAGCAATGAAAATAAAGCACGCTTTATACTCATTAAAATTAAAAATGTTCTGCGTTGTTTACATCTTTATATAGATTCTACTTAGTGATAGAAGTATATTTATTGGTTAGTGAGCTAGAACGGAAAATTGCCGCAAGAGACATTAACAACTACCGTAATAAACGTTTAAGCATTAACCGATTATATAGGATTTATTTTAATATAAATATATATCTTTATAATAATAGGTAACGCGTGTTTCTCTGCGATGTTCGAGTATTTATACTTACATGATAATATTCAATTATTCCTCAATAGCAATATAGTTAAAAAATATATATTTTTGTTATTAAATGAGCGAAGTTAAAATAAATGGAGATAGAAAAAAAAATGTATTTGTTATTATGATTCTAACAAATAAATAACATATGTTTATATATTTATTCCTTTATTACAATATAAATATTTAGTAAGTAGAACTGTAGAATGTAGTCCGGAAGCTAACGATCCTCTTGAGGTCGCCTTTCCTGAAAACCCGGTTTACGTTGGACCACTTCCCGTTGGAAGTCCCTTGAGATCCTCCAAAGAACGAACAGAGAAAACAGAAAAAGAAGAGACTCGAAATCTTTGCCCGAATCAAGAAACGAAATAAAAGGATCGACGCAATTAATTTTAATTGAAATATATGCGCGGTAGGAAATATTACATGAAGCGAAACCATTTTATAATCTAGTTATAATAATAAATATAGGTTCAAAATAATCGAATCGAAAATATTAAAATGATATTGATTGTAACAGTAAAATTAATAATGTACGCGACGAAACAATTTTTTTTTGGAAAACGAATTGCAAATATGTTTCGCGTCGCGTAATTAGTTTCGATGCGAACTTCGCGCGAACATTTTCATATAGGTTTTAAACAACATACAAATGTCATGAATAAAATTACCGCAAGTTTAAATTAAAATGTTGACTTTTTGAACATCCCTATGGAAATAGCGATGCTGCATATCCGATGTTCCAGTTAATTGCTATATGGAGTTTAGTGGAGTTTGGCTCGCATGGAAGCGCTTAGACTTCTGGTTATTCCTTTGAACGTCAATGACTTCCACCATTCCCCAAAACCTAAACTCTTAGCTAGAAATCTTAACTTTATTACTGCATTCGAAGAAGTTCACCAATATGATTTTAGTGGTTATATTTTATTAATATTATTCAAATATGTAAACTGGCATTCAGAAAAGCGACCTCAATTTGTAGTCAATAATTACTTGAATTAATCAGTACAGCACTACAACATTACATCACTTTTATTAAAAATTCACTTGATATTAACATAATATTTCTAAGATGATCAATTCACGTAAATATTTTCCACATTATCAGTTGTTATTTGCATTCGTTCATTACGTTGGATTCTTCTAAAAAATGTTGTTTCTTATAATGCTAAACTTGTTAAGAAACGCAGATATTGCTTAATTTATATCCAATATAACGTATAGAATAGAGTGAAACCTCTCTTAACGATAACCTCGCATAACGAGAAATTCGCTTAACGTGCAAGATGTAGGAAAAATGACTCGCTTAACGAGTGAGAAGAGAAGTCCTGGATTGTGCGCCTGCTATATCATTTCTAAATCTTGTAAACAAATATTATGTGTATTTTTTTAATATGTTTCACTATACGAGCATTTCACTATACGAGTAAAAGTCCGAAAAATTTTGGAACGGATTAAACTCGTTAAGCGAGATTCCACTGTAACTTAGTTTAATATTATAATTAAGATGATTGTATCACTTTTTGAAAAACTCTTCCATATTTTGATGTAAATCTTTGAAAAGGTAAAGTAAATGAAAGGTGTTTTACAAATCTGAGAATTGCTGACTAAAGTGTCGCGACGCACGTGAGCGACATAAATCTATTGCGGTAGGTCGCAGGATTGCGCGTCCCGACGCCTGACATTGCGACTCTCTTCGGACGATGCTCATGATATCCCGGTATCCGGGTAAATAATTCATGAACGGATTTGTTTTCAATCCGCATCTATAATTCACGCGGACATTGCATATTCAGAGGATCCAAACGGTCGTCCATCAATTAATTAAACGGCATTTAAACATTGATTGCTGTTGCGGCGCAGCCGTGCCGCAAACTTTCCAGACGGAAGACAAAAATCAGTACTACCTGTTAAAACACCTGTAGGAAGCGGAAACCGAAGTCGCCTTCAAAACAACAACCATCCTTCACCCCGCCACAACCCCGGACATGAGGCATTAATCTTAATTATCGCCAATTCATTGCCGCGTTGGAGGGTGCCTAATTGGAGGATATCAGCGGAAGAATAAACAGGTTCCTGATAAGTTTTCATAGTGTTGATTGTGTATCGACGCCAGGACTCGTGCGGTGCCGACATCCTCCGCGCGTTTCCGCTTAACAAATTATTGATCCTAGAGAATATTATATATTATATATATATACATACAACATATATATATATATATAAATTCTTTTTGAAATGGAGATTTTGCTAGCAAAAGAAGCTGATGAACGGTGCAGAAAACCACTTGTAATCTTATTATGTACGAATACAGGATAGAAAATTATTTATACCGCATTTATTCATAGTTTTGTGCGGGATAGAATTTGAACCTTTGAATCATGTGTTGGATTCAAAGACAAAGGCTTAATTAAACCCATTACGTTTAACGTTCCTTGAACTGCGAGTTTGTATTTATAGTTTCCCAACATTCAAGATCAAGGTGAAAAGTAAGTTTATCTAAGGATATTTTAATGTAAATTGTACTTGATGAATATATCCGTTGATTTTAAGGTATGATTTACATTGACGAAAGTCAAATTACTTAATATATGTATGTGTGTTAAAAATATGCTCAGGTGAAGATAAACTTATTGTACGTAGCTACAATTAGAGTTTATTTGCTGTATTTTTACATTGAGTACGGTCGTTCACATAGAACGTATTGTATAATAAATGGGATTTCGAGGCTGCGGTGCGGCAGACGGGTCATCGATAGGCGTTTGCGCATTAGCGAAAACTATTAAAAAAAAATTCAGCCTATCTAAATTATTGGATTATTACTTCATGACTCGAGTGCAGAAGCGTAAAACTAATATTTATTCAATTGATATTTAATAGATTTGAAATCTAACGGTAATTCATTGAAATAGTTATATCATTATAGGTATACAAATGTTAATTATAATTATTGATCAACATATTCATATTTGGAGTAAAGAGGCTTAAAACTAATAATTATGTATATAAATAGATTTGACACCTATTGACGTAATTCCTAATGCAAAGTTGAACTTTCATAGGTGTTGTTATCATTGAAATTTATGTCAATTTACAAAAGTTAAGCAATGTGTTTAGTGATTAGTCTCTGAATGGATGACAAAATCAAGACCAATTATCTAATAAATTACAGATTAAAATATAGAGATAATTATTATAGGTTTAAAATGTTGTGGTCGTTAGCCAAATGCGATGGTAACTTCCTAATAAATGCAGATACTTTTAGATCTGCTAATATTACAATTTATCAGCTTAATCATTATTAAAATCATCCTGGTTATATGAAAAATCGAATTGGAATACGTATTCGCACCTATTGCAAATATAAAGGTATATTCGGCAGGATTTCAATTGTTCCATTTCAATTGCAAGTTACAAAAAAAAGCACACCAACTAGTACAGATAATGGAATATAAATCTGTATTTTGCGCGATTTTAATGGTGTATGGCATCCGGAAATGAAACCTATTACGTTTGGGGAGGCGAGTGCACACGTGTAAAAAGGTAGTAGAATGTAGAGTAGTACCATTCGTCCCATCGTTCGAACGCCCACGCGTCCTCCTCTACCGCCCACACGCAAACCCTATCCCAACAGGCTCTAATCCTGCGGTAGCATCGATCCTGCGAACCTCTGAACAAGAATATACACATAGCATGAGCTGAATGCGAAATTCAATTTGGCTCGCGTGACATTTGCCTAATGACATATATTTTTAGGCACCCCGGAGTTATTCTTGAACGTAAATCGTCGAGTGTAACACGCGGAAAATCAGAGTATCGTTCATCCCCCACAGCACAAATGGGAGGATACAATCAAATATGTATTATTATTTTATTCCGACTATTGTTGAGTCTATTTCTTATATGAAAAAATAACGTAATTTGTCTTGATCAAAAACTTTGCGATACTGAAGAAGTTTTAGCTATTGATTTATGTATAAGCTCTGGCGGTGAAGTTTCTCACAAATAAATCTATTTAAAATTGATTATACTGATGAATTAGATATTTTTTATGTTTTAATTTTAGTAAATCATAATTTATACAAAATATTTTTTCTAACAAGTGTTTCATAAATGTATGGTGCATCTTATTTTTTTACAAAAAAAAAATAAGGTGTGAGTATTGAGTCTAAATTTTCACCTAAATTTAGAGGAAAATGCCAATACTACGAGTACTCGTTTCTGAAAGATTAACAATAGTTATACGAGCATCATTTAGTTACACCAATAAAAAAGTTTCGTTTACTTCCGTTCCGCGTGGGAAGCTTTAATGTGGACATGATAGAATTTAATTAATCCGGTCAGCTCGTAATTGCTGTGAAGGGTTCACCCTAAAAACCGGGTGGAAAGTTTTTAATGGTGAAAATGTTTGTTGGTTGTCCTCTCGCTGCATAAATAAGTCTTTTTGATACAACCCCCACACGCAGGATTTTGATCTTTCAAGTCTCGCAACAAACCACCCTCAACCCCCTCAACACTCCAGCAACATTCACTCATCTCATCTCTCTGCTCTCTTCCTTCTTGTTTGCTTTTTATTTCGTTTCGTCTCTCGTCCGCCTCTTCCATTATTGCAATTTGAAAATGAGGGGGGTTAGAGGGTGAAAAGAGGGCGCGATGAGGAGAAACGGCGGTTCTGCTGCACAACAGTGGAATTCTCATTCCGCTCTCTCCATTCTGTTTGTACATTCGCCGAGGCCAAAAAGTGCAAAACAAAACGCGTTATTCGGGCGTACGGTGAAATGAACTCGCGCGCGCACAAAGCCCAGAAAGGAAGAAGCGAATAGAGCAAAATAGATGACGCCTGGTGGGAGTTGCTCTGGATGGACGTGCGAGAGAAAGAGAGATGCGAATAGCAACAGACGTCGCGACGCCGAATCGATGCGACGCCGATCCGGTGGCGCCATCTGTCGCCGGATCGCTTGAAGCTCTCCGAAAATAATTAATGACGCGAACGTAATTTAATTAAAACAATCCTTTTAATTAATTCGAGTATTTTCATTGAAATCGAAAAACTGCAGCAAGAGGTTAGCGTTAAGTTTTAATGAAAATCGCTTCGTTTCAGTTATTAACGTTATTAAATTCGAGTGGCGCCAGCTTAATTCAGACATCAAAAACTGAGCGAAACGCGCGCAATTTGAATAATCCGCACATAAACTAATGAATTTCCACTTTAACGTTGATAACAGTAAATCATTATTCTCAACTCAACATTTGCGTATAGCTTAGTTTAGCTGAATTATTACCTAAACACTTTTAACGCAATATCGATTAATTTCGTACAACTTTTATCCACAGATTTAACGTTGAACGACGGCTGGAATTTCGTAATTGTCATGATTGTACGCTTCTTATGCAACGGGTTCAGCTCACGTTGGCTCGATGCCAGAACTGGAGCCTGGTGGGCTCTGTTGATAATAATAATAAATTGATTTTGGTTACCATAAATCATTCTGGTTGTCTGCAAAACATTGCAAACAATATCTTGACTTGTTATCGCGCGAACGCTATCAGCAAGAAGGACAACCTTGCTCTAATTTATTGTTTTATAATTAACTATACGATAAAGTGTACTTATAAAATTACCCGATAATCACGGACTTTGCTTCAATTTTAATTGACCCTTTCTGAAAATCTATTCGCTAATAAAGATTGCCTTGTGATTGGTCCGGAGCGAAGTTAAATACTTATCGTTGAAACCGAGTGATAACGATATTTTTTTATAACAAAGTTTTCCGTAAATATAATCTATTTATATATTTAAATCGATGATATATTTTCCTCATATACAACACAATCACAAACGTTAGTTATCTATTTTACTAAAACTATAAGAATTGAGTGTTACAATTATAATAATTACTTATATTAACAGTATCAATAGTAGAAAGTAAAAACAAGTTATATTATAATTTTTTTTAACTATATATAAAAAATGAATTGGAAATCATTGTATCTTCGCATTTTAATGAAAAGCATTGTTTTAACCTGAAACTTTTCATTGGGATCGACGTGTTTAAAAACTTGGGCAATTATGGATTAGTGGGTCATATGCTTTATCGATGTTGCCTTTGGAGGTAACGCTATTGCAGAGAAAAGCCTAATAGAAGCCTCGCGGGACATAGTCTCATGTTTGATTTTCGTTATGATATAATATAAGTATTATTTTTTGTACTTCCACGCAGGAAATGTATCAGAACTTATATGTGAGTTGTATATAAACAGATAATAACAAAAATTGTTATATAAATAAGAGTGACTAATATGTTTAAATGAATTATTAAACATGTTTGTCATGTAGAATATGACAAGGTTTCACTGAAAGAACAAAATTTGTTTTCAGGATTGTTTTAACTTTGTCTAACAACTGGCAGAATATTTGTTTCTTTATAACATGATATTTTAATCAATAACTCAAACTTTTATGTATAAGAAAAACTTCTTTTATTTGGTGTATATGTGTTTTATTTGAAATTGCGAGCGCGCGTACCTGTTTTAAATAAAACGAGGAAAGATCAAAGAACCGTTATTTCGTTGAAAACTTTCAGTACGTATACATATATATATATATAAAGTGTATATATAAAGAGTAGTGCATAGAGTAAGAGGCAATTTAAAGTAGCAAAATCGTCGTTAGTGCATCCAACCGTGATATCATACGCCATTATAATAGCGTTCCACGCTACGGTCCGATTAAGAAAATATAAAAATCTTCAGGTACATCGCTAGCTCATGATGTCTGCATTTATCAATTAATTGAGATTCTGATAAGATGTCTATATAAATGTTATCATTACATTTAGATCTAATGTGATGTAACATGTCCTTTCATTTCTATATTTTCAGCAAAATATTTGTTTTTAGCAAAAAGTTTAAATCATCTATATATTATGTTTTATTTTAAATTATATAAGTTTATTAATGTTAACAGGATCATGTTTTAAAATTAAAATCAACATAATCTAAATAATACAGAAAACTATATTATTAATTCTTTTCTATAATAAATAAATTTTAAGTTATTTTTTAAACTATTTTATAAAACAGTGATATTTATCAAGTATATGATAAAATGTCACCGTTTTATTCTTGACTCTTTTTTTTTAATAATTTATAGAGTTTACCTTTTTCTTTCTACCTGATATAACATTCTTACCAAAGTAAACAAGAGTATAAAAAAAAAGTGCGTTGAAATCTCAGTTATCTACTAAAAAGTCCTTGGAAATGTATACTTTTAAGAATTCCTTAGAAATATGCTCTTGATATGTTTATCATCAAATCAGGAAATGTACTGAATTCAAATTGGTGTATTATTATCCTTTAAGTTAAAAATGGTTATGACATTTATTATATATGTTTATCTTCATGAATTAATATCAATATTTTGATCAATTAGTAACAGTCAATTATCAACAGTAAACATATCTTCACCTTAATCATAAATTAAATGTAATTATATAATGTTTTCAATTGTACAGACTCGAGTTATGGTACATAACCGGTTTTTGACTACATTTCTATTGAAAGTTACTATATTTTCATATGTTAGTGATGCTAACAAGATGATGATGATAATATCCACAGAAAATCTATTTTGAACATTTTAACGTCGTTGTTAAATATATGTTGAAATATATTTAGTTATTACATTTATTTTATTAATGAATCATAACATGAAGCTCAAAATTAGAGTTTAATCGTTACCAAGATCGTTTTCCAAGATAAATACACATTTTTGTATTATTTTGTTATTTTTCTGTTGTAACGTACTATATTGAGATTTTGTCAACCAATGTATCTAAATAAATAAATTTTAATAATTTAGATGTATTTTTATATTTCATGAAAAAAATATTAATATATATGAAAAACCATAAAGGAAAAAATCGTCAATGTAATTGAAAAATATGATATTTCTGGAGAAAAGTGATATGGTCAATAGTATTTTATAACAATTAATGACTATTTCAATAACTTGCTCTATATACAAAAATGCATTTAAATATTTTATTATTATTAACAAAATAAAGCAACTATAATATTGCAGTTAAATGAGTATATACTCGAAAACGTGTCTAAATTCCGTTAGTAATTTTATACGCAAAAGCAACTTTAATATGAAATAAACTATTATTAATAGTCAAGAATAAAAAACCTTTATTAAAAGTAACAACGTGCAAGTAGTCACGTATATTGCCTGATTAAATTATGCTTAACTTAATTTTAGTTCTTTAGTGTATTTAATAAAGAAACATTTTAGTGAGAGTTGTGGCTTTAACGCATTGTATTTTAATAAGCATCTTTTGTATATAGTTTTTAGTTCAAAGTTAGATAATTATTCATAACTATTGACAATGTACCCCAGTTATAAAAATAATTAAGAAAAATCTTAAAATATAAAAGAATGTGTTTAATTAAAAATGTGCAAGTTGTTGTAATCTGTACTTTCTTCAAGAATATTTGTAACTATTTAATACCGTTCTTATTAATTTATACCAAGTGTATAAATGAAGAGTGAATACAAAAAAAGAAAGCATGAAGTAGTAGTGGTACGCTAGAAAGCGTCGGTTACAAGAAATGTGTGCTTAATGGCATTCATCCTTAGACGAATCGAAGAAATATGTGATCCTTCCGTTTCTTGTATTTGATATGGCTTTGGATAATGTGATCTATGTATTGACAAGAGGATTTGTTAAATGGCTCATTTGATTAATTTTAAAATTGTGTTTGTGGGTAAATAACCGAAGGCGGCAATACCTGCCCGGCAACCCCTTAAAGCGGTCATGATTGCGGGGGAGGAGATCGACGGTTAAAGTTGGCGTACCTCCGTCTCCCGTTTGACTTTGAACGGGGAACGTTGGGCGCGCTCGTAGACCGTGCACATCTCTAAAATACATTCCTCGTCTGGTTTGTACGTCATGTGCAATAGCTTGAGGTGCGCACACTCGACGGCCAACAGGCTCCTCTCGCTCACACTGCGAGTTTACAAACCTAATCCGTTGCTGTGTATAGACTTGTAGGGCACCACTAGTACAATGAACTGTAGTATACTTCAATAGAATACTTCGAAAGAGCGAGAGAAAGAACGACAGTAACAGAAAAGGATATCGTGAGAAGAACTACCACAAAAAAAAAACACTAGAGGAGAGGAAGAAGCGACAACAAAAACTATATTTATTTAAATTTTCGCTCGGATCTTGAAGACTTCGTAGCCAGTGAGAATTTATCTGCAAATTTAGCTTTTATTGTTTACAACCGAATCACTTGATCCTCTTTTTGTTTTAGTTCGTCTTTTGTTTATCTCTTTTTAATTCTGCCTCTGCCTCTATTTCCTTTGTTGTTTTCCTTTAATCAAGAGTTGTGCGATTCGTATATTACACAATCGGCCCGGACTGATAGCGCGGTGCGTACGAATGTATTCGAAGAGATATCGCGAGCGATATTTATTTTTAAGTGCGACAGCGGAAGGAGCCTGGACAAAAGGATTCGCCTGATCCCTGTGATTGGAAAAGGACCTGACCTCGCGTCTTATCGGATATCAATTGGATAAGGTAAACAAGCAACTATAAGTTTATAACTTGGATAGTTTGATTGAAGCAGTACATACAGGCTGTTATGTAGGTGTGTGGATGTTTTTCGTTTTCTTTTCGGTGTCGAGTTGAAGGATTTTCGTTATTTCTAGCCGAGCCGGACTGTGACTCTCTTGAGTGTTGAAAGTTGCACACACTCGAAGCAGATTTTACATTCTATTCCGCGCTAATTCCGACCGTAATGAACGTTTGCATAAGACGACGTTTGCGGATCACTCTGTTGTATATTACGTTGGCTAAGAAATTGATAATGTAACGCTCGTTTTATTTATTTTTTGTACGGTATAGATCTTCCACATTTATAGCAGTTTACTAAACTCTATACGCGTCAACAGGTTTCCGGCGTGGTTATATGTATTTTTATTTTATTTGTGACACGCACATTGTTTCGCCGTCTCCAAATTCCGCCACCCCTTTTATATACAAATATCTTTGTATCAATCTCTTTAGATCTAACATTTAACAATTTTATCTTTATGAAATATGCATAAACAGTAATCCAATTTTATACAACCTGTGACCATAAATACTCTTTTCAACATAAATATCTTCTATTCATAGAATCTTACTTGATTCAAATAGAACAATTTGCAAATTTCATTTCTATAATTTAAAGAAGTATAGTAGACATTTACAAAGCTTCATTACATACCGAACTTTAATTTTATAAAAAGAATTAATTTTATTTTTATTGTAAACTTCTTTATAGAAAAGTACCTTTGGTAAATATATCATACCTATGTTTCATTAAATTTGTTTTAAAGTAGATTTTGTAATTTTTTTATTGATAAAAAAAATTTAAAGTTTATATTTACTTATATAAAAGTGCTTAAACACTTTCTCTAGTGCAAATATGTGAAATCCATACATATTAACAATAATCAGATTTACTTTGTTGTCCATAAATTCATAATAACAATCATATTTATTGTAACATTCATAAAAATAAATTATTATTTTTAATATAAAAATCAAGTTAAATTTTATTTAGTAATACAATGGAGAAGTGCACAATAATATTGCTTTTTCTCATTATAAATAGTTCATGTTAGTTTGTTTTAATTTTTTGATAGGTTTACCGGTTAATAAACAAACCTACGGAAACATTTATAGTTCACACTAGTATGCTAATTTGCACAATCACATGTCATTATTAGTTGCATGTTGCCAACACTTTACTTGTTTTACCAAAAATACTTAGTAATAATATTCCAAGCAATAATATTCTGCAGAATATATTCGAAAGCCCACTAACATAGAACCAATAAAAAAACGATGTATTTTTCATGATTATAATTAGAAACAATGATCATATCTATAGTTAGATAAATTATTATCACAACAAGATTAATGTTTCAATCTATACATTACACAGAAAAGAAAATACAATTAAAAATAATAATAAACAAAATGTATTTTATAATAACATACAAATGACTATTGAATCAATTAAAATTATTGTTTAACAATAACAAAGCAATATTGTTGAAGAACAATTGTTTACAAGAATAATGTATTATTAGGTAACTGAGTTAGTCACGACAGAGAATACGTTGTGGATTAATTGTATGTAACCTCAATACACTAAACGAAAATAGAGTTGTTTTAAAAATAAAATTAAGTTTATTCTAAAAATTAACATTTACGAAACGTTTATAATTCACATTGTATTATTAGGTCTTTTTTTTGAAAACTGAATTTAGTCAAATGATTTCATTCCCTTTCAAGGTAAGATTAGTGCATATTTTAAAATTAACTATTGTCACGTTTGATATAAAATAAATGTAGTAATTTTTAGTTTAAAGTAGAATTATTGTGACTAAAAAATGAACAAATTTTCAAAATCTGTTGTTAAATATTTCCTAACAACGGTGCGTTTATTGTACGTGGTAAGTGAATGTACCGGAAAATACAAGATAATAATGTTTGAAATTTTATTAATAAGTTACCGGGTTTGTATTTTGATAAGGAAAGTAAATATGCTGTAAAAAAATGCTACAGAAAGAAGCTTATTCATTATATTCTTATTCTGCTCTTGGAGGGGTTATGTATGGTTTAATTGTGTTTGATTTTAGGATAAAATCAATACCATTTGACAATTGAATGTGTCGGTTCCCCTACAAACATGACTATCTTGCAACACCCAGAGGGGTGGTACTACAATAAAGCAACTATATTTGATGTAAAATATACGACGCACATATTTCAAGCAATATTTCTAACTTAATATTTTGGTCAGAATTCGTAAACTAAGAATTATTTGTAATTAACATGTGATTTTTTTGTAATAGAAAATATACTGGCTTGCAAAATTTGAAAGTTTAATATACTGATTATTTATTTCTTTGAATTTTACACGAAAATGTCATATTCCTTATTAATAGTGAACGTGCATACACGATTGAATACCGTTTAAATAAATGAATGAATTTGAAATTCAAATTTTAAACTGATTATAATCATTACCCGATACTGCCCCGAGTATGAATATGTGGTGGCTCTGTTATTAAAGCGTGTGCCAAGCAATTGGTATTTCGATTTCGTTGGCAATACATATATAAAAATATAAATTGCAAAACGCATCATGCAAATGCGCTAATCAATGAAGATCATATTTACAGATATTTTGCTGATGTTAAGAAACTCCATGTGCTAAGTAGAAGCACTCGTAATTGAAATGAGGGAAGCGGTGGAGACGTGAACAATATTTATTTAGTTTACCAACGGACGAGTCTCCAATCAACGTTGAATAAATATTTTCGACGAGTTTGCTTTTAATCTTTTATTAGCTGAAATTGGTTTCTCTGCTGCAAGGGATTTAGTTACATGTTTTTTTCGTAAATTTGTGAAAAACATCTGTATTTCTGCGAGAAATACAGTTTTAAATTCGATAATAAATAAGCGCATGCAATAAAACTATAATATAAATATATTAAACCTTGAATTTTGGATTTGGGAGATAACGTATTGTTTTTAAGAAATATATTTGTTTTGTCCGGAAAGACTGCGGTCAATAATCTATTATACAGTGGAACCTCACTTAACGAGCAAAATTAATTGTAAGAAAAACTATTCGCTTAACGAGCTACGTTTCGCAAAACGAGCGACGATGAGAAGAGAAGTCCCGGATTGCGAGCCTGCTACATAATTTTTAAAATTTGTGTACACATATTATGTGTATTTTTGAATATGTTTCACTATGCGAGTAAAAATCCGGAAATTTTGGAACGGATTAAACTCGTTAAGCGAGGTTCAACTGTATATGTGTTTTCATGTATGCATTAAAATTCATTTTCATAATTATTGAGATTCCGATATTTTATAATTAGTATAACTAAATCTTTCTTCAATTAATTGTTGGTGAACTGCAACGATGATAAGTATGTTGTGAAAGTTGCTATAGCATATTAATGCAGTAAGACTTCGTTATTCTCGAGGCTTGTAAGAAATAATATATTGTTTTTCTTTTGCAAGGCATTTTAAAATGTAATTGTAAATGCACAAGTGGCGCGCGTTTCTGTAGTGTGGAAAGAACCCAAATAGCGATGACTCGTTATCATAATGTGTCGAGTCTTGTCGTTGGGAACGAGGCAAACTTGAATGATTCAAATTAAGACGCAGAAGTATGATAGTTCTACGGATAACTAAAACCAAAACAAACTCTATGCCGAAAACTATTTTTCCGTCCACAGTGACACACTAACTCGCATTATGCAAAACAACCTTGAAATAAATTATTATTATTAAACGGTGAGCAGTGAGCAGATCACTGCTCCACCCGAAATTTTTAGCATCGCCGAGAAAACATGGGACGGACGGCGATTTGAAAATCGAAAGTTTGTGTGGGGAAATTTCAAAAATGGAAATGCTGTGCGCGAGAGTTTCGCACATAGCGACCAGCAACAGAGACAAATTTTAAATATAAAACGCGTTTAACCTTGCGAGGCAGCCTGCTGTAACCTTCGTCAGAGCGTAGCTGCTGCCTTCCCATGTATTCAAAACGTGTTTCGAATTGCGAAAAAAAAATAATAATATGATTAATCCGAAAAATTGGTTACAAATGCATCCCGATTTTGATCCAGCTTATCCCAGAATAGATTAGCTTTTTGGAGGTTACACCCATATTTCGGTGGGGGCGGCGCACGCGTCTCGATAACCATTTGAAAACTGAGCAAAAGCATCTTGGAAAGTATAGCTATAAACATTGAAAACATGCACCTTTTCCTATAAAGGGTTGTGTAGGTCGAAGAACGACCATTTTCCGGGGATTAGTATCAATTATCGAACGGATTGAGGCGGCGCGTGTTGGCCTTAATTACAAAAGTTTCATCATAAATAAAGTGAAAATGGCGTGGAAAGCGGGTGAAGATATCTAGCACGAAAGTATAAAAAATATACAAAGAATATAATAGTAATAATAATAAATATTGCAATAATAGCAGTTTGTTGTAAAACTGATAAAGCTTTCTGCGCTCGTCGCGAACTGACTGGCTAACTTGACGTCAGGACATTTTAATGTAAAAATAGTGCATAATCCTTGTATGAGTAATAGAGAATGCTCTGAAGCCCCCGCTTTTGCTTCGATTGGCAAGTAAGAATTGGAAACAGTTATGTTTTGCGCGTACTCAGTCCGTCCGTCCGTGCGCTTTCGTCCGGGTTTAATTGAAATCGCGAGTGCCGTGGAATCCATGTGATTTATCAGTTTGTTATTTGCGTCTTGAATCAAAATAACGCACACTCGCTATTCAACGAGCCGTATAGATTTGAACCTTTCTCCGATGATCTTTTGACTAGAGCAGACGCAATAATCATGGCTCCTGCAAATAGCAAGTACATTAACGACATTTTTCGAGCGATTAACTAATTTCGATTCTCTTCTATTTTGCAGATCAAGATGTCCGTGGAAAGTACTTCGGCGCTAACTAGTCAAGAGGAAACAGAGATGGGTGGAACCAATTCAAAGGACCAAAATGTGGACGAGCTGCCCTCGTCGACATCGCCGTCATCTTCATCACCATCATTATCAACATCGGACGCATTATTGGACGTTGTTAAGTCAGTTTTTCTCGAGTCTCCATCGAGTTCAAATGAACGAAGCGACTACGGTGATTCCAATTTATACACGGAGCAACAGACGAATGAAGCAGTTGCTAGTTGCAATACCAATGATGGCGAGGACTCCGCCACAGAGTCGCTCCCGACGGTTGAGGAATTAACGGAAGAGCCGCACGATAGGTCAGACGGGTCAGACTCCGGGTTGGGATCGGAGCTGTGCGACGAAAGGGCTGTCGTTACCACAACGAGTACAACGGCTCTGGGCGAGAGCGAGAGCGACATCTCGTTCCTGGATAGAATTCACGAGAGCTCGACGGCAGAATTTGAGATGCCAACGACAAATTACCAAGAACCCAAGTCGAGCAGCGAAGTTTTGGAGCACAGCGACATTAAGATAATTGGTGCTATATTGGAGGAAGTCCAAAAAGAAACGAACGCGATCGGCGATTGTGAGCCTAAGAGAAGCAGCCTGAAGAGAAAATTCGATGAGATTGAGGTGGAGCCCGAAGAAATTAGCCTGGAGCCAAATCTCAAGAAGAAGAAGGGTATTACATTTGCCGGCGTCACCGTTTATTATTTTCCAAGGGCGCAAGGATTCACCTGCGTGCCGAGTCAGGGAGGTAGCACCTTGGGCATGGGTCCTCAACACTCGCACACCAAGAAGTTTTCTTTAACAGAACATGCCGTGGAGCAGCGCAGGTTGCATCGGCAGCTGCTGCAGCAATTGAGAATGGAAAGGCAAGTGGCGAGTAACACAGTTTCTTCAAGTGATGACAGCGATAGCGAAGAAGAACCCAGCGATGCCTCAGAATCAGAGCTGGACTTGGAAAACTACTATTTCCTGCAGCCAGTTCCGACGCGACAGAGAAGGTCTTTGCTGCGGGCTGCCGGAGTGAGGAAAATTGATGCGTTGGAGAAGGACGAGTGCCGCGATATCAGGACATCCAGGGAGTTCTGTGGATGCGGTTGCAAGGGATATTGCGATCCGGACACGTGCTCCTGCAGTCAGGCAGGAATAAAATGTCAAGTTGACAGACTGAATTTCCCATGCGGATGTTCGCGCGATAATTGCGGTAATTCCAGCGGGCGAATCGAGTTTAATCCTGTAAGGGTACGCACACATTTTATACATACGCTGATGCGTTTAGAGTTAGAGAAGAAGCAGAAGTCTGAGGAGGAGGCGGCCGATAAGAAGTGGATGGAAAGTGAGCGGTTGGCTTACAAGAAGGAGGATGGTCCGACGAAGACGACGGGAAAGTATAACAGCAGTTTACTAAGAGACGTCAATTTAAATTCGCACGTCGAAGTGGAGAGCTGTGTGCATGACGGAAGTTTCACGAATCTCCATTACGGTGCACCGGGCGAAGGTCCTGGGCACATTTCCCATTCGCCTCCTGCTAATTTCTCCAATTTACCCACACGCGAAGATTCCTTGGATCTGTACACGTTTCGAGAAGAGTGCTATAGGGAGGAGGAGGAACAGCGTCGCGAGAGTCCCGATAATAGGAAGCATTTCCAGCCGCCCCCGCCGCCTCCGCTGCCTCCACCACCCCCGAACCATGGGTTCCACTTTTCCACCGACCCCCGTTACACTGATGTCGGTTTCCCGGCCGGCGCTCCCCCTTACACCGCCTCTCCTTCCAATCAATACACACAACCGTACCAACCAGGCTTCACCGACTTCGCCCCCGTCTTCACCCCCTACTATACCCAAGAGTTTGCTTCCAAAACTCATCACGATGCGAACTTCCAGCATAGCAATTTTGATCATTTCGCAACCCAGGATAACTACACTCCTTCAACCGATACCAAGGAGAACCAGTACACCAGCTTGAACCCAGTTGCACCCAACAGTGCAAAAATGGAATCCTTTTCAGATCTCCTTCACGGACGTTACTACTCCGAATATGATGTTAACGCCGAAAGTTTTGCAAATTTAGCAACGGCGGCGGAGGCATCCACCAACTGCATGGATATCGAAAAGTGTGACTCCAGCACAACAGTAGCGAACGCAGACGACAGCGACGAGAATTTTGGAGAGATTATTAAAAAGTCAATGGTTGAAACGGTCTCAGCTTAAGTAAAATTATAAATATACATAAATATTAAAATATTATTATTATTATAAATACTATATTATATTAACTAATAAGTAATACGTTCCATATTATGATTATATTGATTATTATTATTATAATGTAAAAAATGATTTATATATATAAAACAAATTGTAGGAGAAATGATAGATAAATTGTTTTAATAAATGTTGTGAAAATTATTTATTAAATAATATTCGAATCACAAAACATATTTAATTCCATCCAATGGAGCACCGGTTCTTAACTTGGATCTCAAAATGTAGTACATCCCTAAACACGCACGAAAAATGGGTCAATAATCATTGGCTAATCACTAATCATTTCTACACCTTCATTGAATCTGTACTCCATTTAAATTTATAATCACTGATTAGTTTAATTATTTAATATTCGTAAATATAATTAATTGAACAGTTCCAGTTAAGAACCAACACAAATATTACAACCGAATTATAAATTTAGACTTGCATTATTCGTACAATTATAAATTGCTATTAACATACATTTTATCTCTAGTAAATAATCTCTAGAAAATGATAACTAAAACAAATAAAGCTATACTCATAATTAAGAGATGAGACATATTACTAAACGACGAATTATTAATTAGAAACTACGTAATCTTCAATAACATTATACAACAAATATATTCAATACAACTGCTGGTAGATATAAAAGGGTTAAATACGACTTTATGCAACCAATGTTGCTCGAAGTAACGCCCTGGAGGTAGCTTATATACATGTGCTTGCGAGTAAATCAATAATTCTACATTCATACATATCTTGCATTTCCTGTTGAATATATCCAATAAATAAGCAATTATCAAATAATAAAAAAAAAACTAAAGCATTTTCTTCTTTAACCTGTCCCAAAAAGCCGCAAAGGTAAGAACAATTACTAGTATCATCATTCTTTGTTTACATTTCATAAAATAAAAATAATAGATGATAACGTTGAAATTACATTCTTGCAAATACGTATACAGAATACGTATACATAATCTAAGACTGATCTAAGACACGATTTTCTATTGGATGATTGATCCAAGGCCACACACATAATGCCAAATTGTTGTTTGTTTTTAGACGTTAACTCCACAGATGAAAAACATGTTTAGTCCTCTAAAGAGGAAATTACGTGAAAAGCGTATAATATTGGCTACGCAGTCAATACAACGCAAAGAATTATTTAATTCAACTGTAAGTATGAATTGATTTAATTTTTATTAGATTTTTACTGAAAACTTTTTTTTATACACAAATAATAATATAGCTTATTAATATAATCGTCCAAATAGATAATTTATAAACTGTATTTAGTTATAAATACAATCTCATGTTTACTGATAATTGTGACTGAATTTAACAAATATTTTTGTTATTGTGTAGGTTATGTTATCAAAGTTCATATTATTTATTGGTATTGATTTTGTTAAATATTATTTTCTACTTAATTTAATATATACTCTTTATGTAAACAAATATATTTTGTTAGTACATTTTATTAAAGCGTAAAAATTAATGAGTTTTTTTATTGTTTATAGGGTTTAAAATTTGAAACAATACCTTCAGATTATGAAGAGGATCTCGACAAATCTAGGTATTCATTTTCCGACTATGTTCAAGAGACTGCCCTTCGTAAAGTGCAAAGCGTCTACGAACGGCTAAAAGATGATGAACGACATCCAGACATTATAATTGGAATGGACACGATGGTTGCCTGTGATGGGATTTTCTATGGAAAACCGAAAGATCCGGAAGAAGCGGCGCAGTTTATCAGGAAGTAAAATTATTCGCATAATCAACGCCATTAATTTTAAAATTCTACAAATTTTAGATTAGCTAATTCTGGTCTTCCGCATATGGTCTACACAGGTGTCGTAATTAAGCACAACAATAAGTACGAGAGATTTGTAGAAACCACTACAGTCTATATGAGATCACTCAGTGAAGAGGATATCATGTCTTATGTGGAGACTGGAGAGCCAATGTTTGTTTTTGAAAATTAATTGTAAATTAATATATATTCACTGAATGTTTTTTTTTTGTATTTTAGGGGCAAAGCTGGTGCTTATGCCATTCAGGGTTTAGGTGGATCATTTGTTAGGGGAATCTTGGGTGATTTCAACAACGTCATTGGGTTACCATTATGCTCTATTACTCAGCGTCTAACAAAGATGTTCGAATCGGAATAAATTTCGTTTACTTAACTCAAATAATACAACTGTTAGAACCAAAAAAAAATAAAATATTAGTCGAATTTTATTTTAATAAATGGATTATATATAAAGTAATATATAAATAAATATTTAAAGGACTAAATTCCAATTATTTGTATTCCTATATTTATCACATAACTAGATTCGTTTTAAATAGCTGAATTTGAAAATTATGACTATAATAATAGAAACTATTAAATGATTTATTTAGCTTACAAGAATTCATTAGTTAATACTTAAGAGTTAAATTGAACTGATAAGTTGAGATTTTAGTAACTAAAAATTTGATGGATTTCTGAAATGGTCAAATGTCCACATCCATACCAAAATCATCTGCAGCGTTTTCTTCTTCGCGCGCATTCACCCCGCCGTAATTAATATTTTCCCAAACTTCATTAATGATGCGATTTGGACTTGGTTCATTCTGGACGTATCTCACGATGTCTCGAAGCTTGAAACGATTATTCAAATTCACATTTCCAATTGTGGCAGTTTCGTGCACCTCGTATTCTTCCAACGCAGAAAACAGGGCTTTCATTTGTTTGGGGGTCATGGGACCTGTATAATTGCATTTCTTCATCACCGATCCGTGTCTATCATCCTTTGATATGAGACGGAAAAATTTGCAGGACATGAATCTAGAACTGAATCGTCTAAAAAATTTCTATGATTTTAAATTGGTATCGCAAGTCCAGGAAAGGCTACCTGCTTTGGCTGAAGTTATAACTGGACAATTTCGGACATCGCGTAACTAGATGGCAGAGCGGGTTACTGTGGAGACGGTAATTACTACGCGAACCCCAACAATTTTGTAATTTTATTGATTCTAGATTCTTGCAACATTTGGACACCTCCTCTGCCAAACTGTTAATGTCATGCCTATGTCTGAGTGATAAGTATTTCAAAAGTTTGGCAGATTTGATCCACTGCTTGAGGGTGGTCGTTGGCACTTCGTTCTCCACTTCGATCGACTTCCATAGAATTGGAGACATGGCAAGGTCTTTGTATCGTTTGCATACTGGACGAATGTTGTAGAATAGTTCTTTAACTGGGATATACGAAAATATCTTTAGTAAAACTTCATTTGGCAAATCGTTCAGCTGCGTTGGATTGTCAGAGATCAAGTAGTTCCTGTTGCGTGTTTTCCTATTCGACCGTCGTAATCTTTGAAACTGTATTGGTTTCACTTTAGCCACTACCATTTTTAATAACAGTAAATTTATCACATTTCTTATTACATCTGTCACAGGAATCAATTTTTGACGTTTTATCATCGACATTTGAACAAATTGATTTAAACATTTTGCAATTACCTCTCTGTACAACAACTCTTTTGTTGCAAATACGAGTTCTTGATTTTCCCCTGTTTCATAATAATTGTCAATTATATTTTAATAATATAAAAATACATCATATAAATACATACAATAAGTTTTTTGAACACTTTGACCATTTGTTACAAAATTAAAATAAACAACATGTAATGCTTGAAACTTTTTCAAAGTTCTGAAAATATCAAAGCCTAAACGTAATTATATTTATAGTTTGTATTATTACGCTTTCACAAACAAGAAAATATAAGAGAAGTAATTAAAAGTAAATCTGATTTTACATGAATTAAATGATATAGCTCTTCTCAAGAAATAAAACGTTCTTGAAAATACATCTTCAACATGAAAATTGTATTTGTAAGTTTGGTTGCCTATATTAAATATTCTATTGAACTTTTATATAAACGTATATTTTGTATGAATTTTATATCACCACACAAATAATATACATATTTATTATAAATATTACAATAAAAATATGTTTACATTTACTGAATTATCGTTGCTTCACGGAAATAATTATTTACACATTATATCTTTTCACTCATGTCACCACAATGTCTATATTTGCTATTGCTACTTTGAGATTCTTTGATTAGTAAGAATACTTTACAAGTAGCAAAATTTATTCGAAATAATTATATTGAAATATAATAAATCATTTAAATAAATTAAGAAAGAAATTGTAATTTATGTAACTTCCATTAGCGGAAATATTACAAAAGTAATGTTTTTTTTACTGATATAAACAGATTTACTCTTTTGTTAGGAATTGATAAATGTTAATAGAAAAAAACGTTAGCATTGAAGACGTGATTCACGAAACAAATAATCGTACGTGCAGTTGTTAGCGTTCACAAGAAAATTACATCTTCATTACACACAAATCATTGCCTTACAAGGATTACCCTCATCAAATTCAATTATTAACGGAAGAGTACAAGCGATTACAGCAAACAAATGTTGATAATTCATTGTATGCGACTGGATGTTTGTCAAGGTAGCAGTACATTTTTGGATGTGCTTAAACAGGAAATTGTAGAACGTTTCCTATTCTCTTTTTTTCTCATCTTCATCTTCAAGAAGTAGCGTCAAGAAGTTTATTACCATGCTATAAATTCCGCTCACGGAAGTTTGGATTTATCTGTTTCGGTACACTTTGTCTACGACGTTTGTCTCATCTCGCCGTTGTTTAATCTTCACGCGCCGTAAAATTACAAACTTATATTCAAGCAAATTAAGGTTCATTATAAATGCAATATGCAAAACGACTGAGCATAATCATAATTATGAAGTCTATTACGTTCAGTACGATAAGTCAAATTATCTAATAAATAACAATCATTAGCGGCATCATTGGAATATGATTGATTGATTCTCAATTATTTTAAATAATTATGTCTAAATTAAATAATAAATGTTCATATCTTTTAAATTTACGCAAAAAAATTATATTTTATATATAAATTTTTCTAAAAATTATCTAATACATCTATAAAGTGGTTTCCTCCTATCGTCCGAAAATAGGGAAGAGCTTAGAAGATCTTTGAAAATATAAAAAAATGTTACAGATTAATTTCTATATGAAATTCATATAGTCACTTTTAAACCAATGAAACTTAATAGTCTTGTTACGTTTGAAGAATTTTTTAAAGCTGATTTCATATTTCAGAAGATGATTTGTCGCTCTATCTGTTGACACACGCATCTGCCACGGAAAGCACAGAAAAAAAGCTCTTGCGTAAAAATAACTTGACGTCAACAATTTTTGCCATCTACTTGACACATTGCGTGCACATGCTATGCCTTTTTTCACCATTTCCTACACATTGAACCGTAACTTAAGCAACGCGATTTCCCCACACGCCCTCAGCGAATTAACTTTGATAGATTGGATGTCGCCTCATAAATTGGGATTAAATACGAATAAGAAGATGTACAAAAAAAAGTTTCACATGTTGCTGGAGAAATTCAATATATAATATAATACTAATTCACAAGATGCACGAAAGTGTTATTATATAAATCAAACAGAAAGGAAAATTATCATTAAAATAATGTTAATCGATGAGAGACTGGGAAAAATCTCATTTCACGTTGAAAACACAATGAAGAAGGAGGTTGCTGGATCTGGAGCGTTGTTTCTATAGTTCCTCCACGACAAATAAAACAATTATTTCGCAAAACTTTCTATTTTTTTCCCTACCAATTTTAGTACGAGAAAAAAGCAACAATAAGGCGAGCATCTTCATTGTTTAATTTAGTTAATTAATGAGCGCTCTGCGAGTGAGTGAATTATTGGGAAAGTCTTGGGAACTGGTGCACGAACGAATGGACCGTGGCAATTTCATTTCAATTATGAACTAAGGAAACGTACTACAATTATTATACAATTGAACTTTCAAACTGATTCATAAATATAGTTTTCGTAATAAAATATAAAAAAAAACAAATATTACACTAATTCAATTTATTTTTATATAATTCATTCGAATTAGGAGATTTCTCTCTCCGCATGGTTATCAACAGGATATTCAGCGTTCAGGATATTCCATTAAATTATTTCCGTTTTATAAGAGTGAAAATCATTTATTAAATCTTCATCCGGTGCTAATTGTTATATTTTATTGTTTTTAAAATAAACATTTTTATTTTTCGCAATATTTGTGTTCACAGATTTTCCGTTATTGACTAATTGGAGTTTTTTTTATAAAGTATTAGGAAGAAGGTAAATGTCAATAGATATTATTAAAAACAGGACGAAGTAGATTTCATTAAAAACACAACAAAATGTCATTGAATTTCCTGTAAATCAACATTCATATTGCATAATTCTATAAAATCCTATATACAATAATCTGTTTTAAATATTTTTGATAGCTTTGTTAAAATTTTATAAAAATTAATGAAAGTATAATACATTAATACCATTGTATGTTTTCCATAGGCATTCAAGAATAGTTACATCTCGTTAAGTTATAATGTTGTTGAATTGAAACGGTAGTTATTTATAGGTCTCAGCAGTTTATTTACAGTCTCACGGTTCAGAAAAGGCTTTCGTTTTTTAATCTGCGTCTTCGGGCATCTGTTAATTTACCAAAATGCACATAAGCAAAACATTTTCTTCCAAATATAAACATAAACAGTGTTTGTAGAGAGTTCGCGCCGTCATCACCTTTCGAATCTTGAGGAACGCATGCGCGCGATCTTTAACAATAGGAATAAACTGGATGAAATCAGCCCCAATAAAATTAGTTTGTTATTTGCCTTTGATCGTTTTTGTTGATTCGTTTTACATAAAGTGTGTGTACTGATCATATGTGAATCATAAATTATTTTTAATTTTGCAAGTTTATCTCCAAGGATTTTTTTTTCGTAACAAATCTATAAGGTAAGAAATAATTACATTATTTTATAACAAAATTATTCAAAGTAACTTTAACTAAATTTTAGTTAAATTCTCTTGATTTTATAAACAAAAACATATAGAGAATTTGTTGTATAATTAAATGTTTTGTATAGTGGAACCTGGCTTAAGAAGTACCTCGCATAACGAGCATTTCGCTTAACGAGCAACGTTTCGCATAACGAGTGACGATGAGAAGAGAAGTCTCAAATTATGCGTCTGCTACACATAATATGTGTACTTTTGAATATATTTTACTATACCAGTAAAAATCCGGAAATTTTAGAACGGATTAAACCCCTTAAGCGAGATTCCACTGTATTTCATTTTGTTACTTTAAAAGTAGTTTTCTTACTTAATTCATTAAATCGTCGTAATACTTAATATTATAAATTAATTAATGTTTATTACTAATATTATTTAATGTTATAAAACAAAAAGAGTTTGTCAGAAGTGGGATTCGAACCCACGCCCTCAGTTGAGGACCAGAACGCTCACCGACCTGTTTGACAGGCAAGGTATAACCTTGAGTCTGGCGCCTTAGACCGCTCGGCCATCCTGACATATACGATATTTAGTGTAAAAGGATTTGAGTATCAAGTGAATTTTTGGATAATTCAATAAACAAATATTTATCTACAAATTACTATAAAGTATACTCACTACTGATACAATTACATACTTTTACGACCTAGATACAATAGCTTTTATCTAATAAATGTATTTTTTAAATGAATTACTCAAATATCCAAAGTTCATTTTTGTATTGTTTTCCAGTTGTAGTAAATGTGTAATAAGTTCACACTTCAAATTGTATTTAAATTTCTACAATTACCATTTTTCGGACTATAAGACGCATCATTTTACATAGAAAAATGGACTCAAATTTTGGTTCGTCTTATGTTTTGAAGGTAACATTAAAATATTTTTTTAATAAATCGTCTCTAAATTTAAGGTATGTCTTAGAGACCGAAAAATATGTCACGGTAAATCTTTAAAATTTATATTCTAAAATTAGAAAAAATGAGCGTAAAAGAAAAAATAAACATATAACGTGAGGTATAAAATAAATGTGATCAATTATGCAAAACAATATGGAAATTAAGTAGCAGAAAGATAATTTGATCCATCACCAACAGATGAAATGGTTCAGAAATGGAGAAAACAAGAGGAACAATAAAAACTGTTAAGTAAAGAGAAGAAAACATTCCGTTTGCACTTAGAAAAATAAACTCAAATTTTGGATGCATCATATGGTCTGAAGATAACATTAAACTATTTTTTTCAATAAACCGTCTCTAAATTTGAGGTGCGTTTTATCGTACTATGAATTTTATAGTCCGAAAAAGTCGGTAATTAAAATTTTATAAACAAAATAAAACTTCAACTTTGTACAGACGCGTATAAACAAAACAAAAACAACTGTAATTTGATTTTACCGTACGCAGCAAGTTTAAATAGAAAATTAGTATATTTTCGTGAGGAAGGAAAACAATATACGTTTTCATGTTAACGATTACATTGCTGAATAAACAACAAGTTATATTTGTTATGAATTTCCTAAACAAGCGAACTCAATTATGTACGTATATTAAACAAGGTTTCGCAACAATCAAACACATGCCTATCATTTATTGAATCTATTTGTAAGTTGATATTTCCAAATCGTCACAAAAAAATAATTAACAAAATATGTTATTGCGCGCAACCTAAATTTGTAATAAGCTCTATTCATAATTAGGAACATCTGCATTTTACTACTTTGAGAATTTTTATTTTGGTAAGTAATATTTTTTATTACTTCAAGAACGTGTGAAACCACATTATTATTTGTATTAAGAAAGATTTATAAACCAAATAAATAATATACGAATATATAAGAAATATAACTGTAGAAAATAGAATCTATGAAATATTTTGGAACTTCTACCTGAGTAAGGATTTGCAAAGAAGAATAATGTCTTTAGAATGAGTGATTTATTTCGAAAAAAGGAACTTTGAGGGTATAAAACTAACACCTATAAACTATAAGTAGGGTCGTTCGTAGGCAATACCCACAGGACTAAAGGATTTCAAAGTAGTTTTTTTTATTAATACAACAAGCAATCTATTACAATGCAAAGAAAAATAATAATAAGCTTTAATTCTGGCTAAATATAAATGAATTAAACAATAACGCAGATTGATTCAATGACCAAACTATACTGATTAAATGTAAACAAATAATAAACAAAGTACATCACATTACATCAGAAACGAGTAGGAATATCGTGCGGTTGGAAACGCTTCAGTCTACGTAGATTGCCATCTGTGTTGCTCAGCTTTACAGCAAGTTGATTCGGATGATCCTCCAGCCAAAGATATCTGGTACTGGCTTTTGAAATCTCTTCTTTAACGAACGAAGGCGATACCAGTGGATTGGTGGATAGAAATTGGTGATGAAATAGTAGTAGAATATTATATAAAAAAAATAAGAATGCACATGTAACATAAATATTAATATTATTTTTTTTAATTATGATTATTAATTTGTGATAAATGAATGTAACTGATATAAAAATATATATGTTATTCATTGTGGTGTGATGTAATGTAACGGAAATGTAAAATAATGTGAGTACAATAAACTGTTGAATTTCCAATACGTTAATGAATGGGCGATGCATTTTATCCGTAGAAATAAATCAAAGATGGAAAAGGGAAAACGAAAAATGAACACGAGGCGTCATTGTAAACACTTGTTTTATTCCGTGTCGTGCACAGAAATGGTTAATTTCTCGTCTCGTGCATGGAATAATGATCGCATCGGATTGTATGTAAATAATGTATCTTAATATTTTTTAATATTCTTTGAAAGATGCATGTTTATATGGATGGTTTATTTATACGACAACGTACAAATTCTTCCTACTCGTTTTCTCCGCTTCAGATGGAATCTCTGACTTAGTAAATTAAAACTTGTCTCATTTACTTTATCAGCCGATAATAAACAACTCGAACTTATTTCCTATCATCTTTATTAATAAGAAAATGCATTATGTCGGTTTGTGTACGAAACATTGATGGAAATTGATAGAACGTACTATTTTAATTGCCACGTGTCTTTGGTCAATTTCCTATTTCACGATCGGTAAATATACGTATGTGGAGTGAAATTTAATTAAGTTCACTATAATCGTTATTTAAACCGTACAGCGTGTGCTCTTAATTCCGCATTTTTATTTGTATTCTGTAAATATATATATACATCGACGTCCGGTCGAAATAAAGATTGTCAGAAATGACCGACAAACAGAAACTGTTTACAATTAACGATCAATCAATATTGATTACAATTTAATAAAGTAATGAAGCTCATTTCCCTCTTTCATTATTTTAACTAAATTAACATAATGTTTATAAATTGAATGACCTGTAAATTATTTAAAATTTAGTAATTAAATTAAAAAAAATATATATTTATTGTGTGAATCTGTTTCTATTCGCAATGAAATTAACCTATGCTTTTGTATGCTATTAATACGTGAATTATTATTTAAAAAAACAGCAATACCTTGCATAGTCCAGCTTTAATCTGTCCGGATTCACCATAATCCAGATTAAAAATTTAAAAATGTATAAAGTCAAGTCACTTTTTTGTACGGTTTATTTTTATGCGATTTCAAACAGATATTGATGGAAACGATTACTCGGATTATGCGAGGTATTGTTGTACTACGTATCAATACAATCCTGCTCATCTATAAACTAATATATTATTTTAATTGTATTATCTTAAAAATCATATTTCCGAAGCACGTCTTTGCTTGAAAAACGTTGCTCAGATAACCGTTGAATATATTACAATGCTAACTAATATGACCACCATCGAATATTAAAATAAGAAATATGTTCATCTTACGGCACTTTATTTAGAATACATTAGAAAATTAAATACTTGATTCAATCTCATATATTAAAATAAATATATTTTAATTTGTTAATATGCAATAGAAAACTTTCAATTTTAAAATTTGTTGCTTAATTAATAATAATGATTTTGCAATTAAGTAAAAAAAAAATATAAGAAGTAATTAAATTTCAAAAGAAATATATTTATTGTGTGAATCTGTTTCTATTCGCAATGAAATTAAGCTATGCTTTTTTCTCATGCCATTCCAAATGTCTTGTTCTTTTTTTATTACATCCATATACAAACTAACAGAACAATTAAAATTAATTTGAATAAATTGCTAATTCAATTATAGTTGTAATGTGTAGCGTGGCATCATTAGCATTTCCATAGTACCAGTAGTAGTACCTTACTCAACAATCATAAGGTTGTGGGAATGTACAATTACAAATGTAATTGGTGGAGTTTCAATTTTGATTCATATCAATGAAGTTATTTCTTATTATATTTACATACGAAAGAATAACAAATTTATTATTAGTTATTATTATTATTAAAATACATTTTGATTAACAACAACTGTATCAGCGACGAGACGAAGAAAATGTTTATTTCGAGTGGTAATATTTCATTATAAATTTAATCTCTACACGAACGATGATTAATTTCACGCTGGATTACTTGAGAATTTCATACTTACAATATTCTTCATTTACAATTAACTCGAGAAAAGCTTTAAATTATATAGAACTTTTCTGTAATAATAGGAAATATTGTTTTAGTCTAATATTTAAAGTAACACATGTTAATTATATAAAGAATGTTAATGATTACATTCTTGAATGTTAGTGTCTTATTAAAAATCACATTTTCACGATTTCTATTAACTTTTCATAAATGTATTATTAATATTTATTAATTGTTAATAACATTTCATATTTACTATAAGCACATCGTTTTGCAGGTGCTATAGACGTTTTACTATTGCTATTGATACTTTGGGGTTGCTATGGACGCTTTTTGGTTACTATAGATAAGCTAGACGATCACAGGTCGGAGAAAAGAGCCTGGACTCGGCGCCTAATCCCACAAATAGAGCCTTGGTTAAGCAGAAAGCACGGTGAAACATCATTTCACCTGAGCCAGGCGCTGTTTGGTCATGGATGCTTTGGCAAGTACCTGCACTTTATCGCAAAGAAGGAAGACGAAAGGTGCTGGTACTGTGAGGAGGACGATAGCCATGGGCACACGCTTTTTAGGTGCTACAGATGGATTGGAAGCACGACGCGGAGGCAGAATTGCTAGAGCCAGAAAATTTTATCAGTGAAATGCCGAATACTACGTATCTAGAGCTGGGATATTGTAGCGGCGTACTAAGCAAAGAAGACGACAAGCGGAGGCTGCAGAGGGCCTACGAGGATAGTGGCAGTGGTGTCCAGCATTAACATGATCTAAGCTAGACGCGAAAACATTTGTCTAGGAATTGATGAGAAACTGTTAGCTATTAGGTCGCAGTACAAATATGTTGTTTTGCGCAATAAATAGGTTTAGAAACGCTGCTTGATGCTCTTCAATTGATACTAAAGCTATAACATATGTTTTGATTATATTACATCCTTTACAATTTCTGTACATGGGTTTCATTAATTAAAACATATGTTTAAAAGAAAATTCAATCTTACTATTCGTTAGAACCTTAGGAATGTTGTGTCTGTCATAATAAATTCGAAAGATAATAAATCCGGGTTTTCGGCAGTAAATTTCTGGTTTTAGACTGGAAATATATTTTCGTAATAAGATGGTCAGCAGTGGCAAATTGGTTTTTGAGAAACATGTGGGTCATTAATGGCTAAATAGAACCGTAAATCCTGAGAAGCGGCATCCCAAACAAAGCAAACTTCTGTGACAGATCCACAAGTGTT
>NW_017096634.1:0-9087 GCF_001412225.1 Nicrophorus vespilloides
TTTTCATGTAACTTTTTTTTATAAATATGTAAATGAAATTAATTCAATAAATAATATTTATTTAAAATTTACATTGATTGTTTTCTATTCAGAATGGGGGGGTAATATCGATTTACGCAATAATATTTTGGGGTAATGGTTAAAAAAGTTCCCCGACCGCTGCTCTAAAGAGAATCAACAATAAGAGTAATTTATTGTTATTCGATTTTCTATATAGTTCTAGATTTTTTGAAGATTTGGAAACTTTGATATATTCTTTAATATGTATAAATTAAATAAAAAGAAAATAAGTTGTAAAAATTCTTTCTCTCTATTCAAAAACCGGTTTTGTAGAAAAATTGAGATTAAAAAACCGTTTTTTTTAAGTCAGTTTTTGTTTAAACCCTAATGAATACGTTAACGATCTATTAACGTTACTTTTGGGATATAAAGATTAGATTAAAGGTTGACGAATAGTCTTTTCACGGATTATATTCGTTAACGTGATCATCCACGATATTTTAAACTTCAATTAGTCGTTGGTAATTTATTAAATTGTTAAAGCTATGTATTAACTAATATTATATATGTAATGTTATTGCTGAAATGAAACTTGAAACGTAACCTAATGTTTCTTAAAGAAGATAAGTGAGAAAAAGAAAATGTAGAAAAAGCAGTCGTTTCATCAGCTAATTGACGTGACATTCGATAATGGCGTTTGTCAATGGTAGAGCGTGCGATACATAATAACATAACATAAGATATTCGAGTAATGAAACACGAAGAGTAGGTCGCCGGTCTTATCAACAACAAATAACGAATGTGGAATTCTTTTGCAACCGGATAGGTCTTCGTTAATTCGTTCAAGAAAGAGGCTACTACATGTACACGTATCAAACGCAAAAGGTTGATGGTGAAGATGAGATGTGTTGAGAGGGGTGGAGGAAGAGGAGCGCACGCGAAGACCAAGACCAAGCAGAGATTAATTATGAAACAATAAACAATTTGAGCTTTCGTTTCAGTCATCCAGCCAGCCACAGCACAGCGTGTGTTGTGTGCGTCGGTTACGTCAGAGACGGTGGCCAAAAAATACGCTGACGCTATGTCTCATCTGTTACTGCTCTGAAACGCTCCTCGCTGTTTATACAACTTGGCAAATTTATATATGTTGTAAAGGAATTATCAGAAATCTCCTTTATCAAAGACCGAATGCAAAAAAAAAAACTAAGAAATAAAAACGAAGACGCATATGAAGAGACATCTAAGCGATCTTTGCGACGAAAAGAAGAAAGGATCCATGGAAATGCGTTTCTTTATTATTCAAACACTGTTCATCAATTATATTTCGCCAAAATTTGTTATTAGTAAAACTAATATTAATAATAGACTGAACGAATTGTTCTTTTCAAAACATACAACAAATAATGTTGAAAAAATTGCAAAATTTTCATTTGTGTGTGAATTCAATTGTAATTTATTTATTTTTTTTATATTTATTTAAAAAAATCATTAATACTTTCGAGTCTCATAATTGATTAATTCACATTTATTATAACAAATAAATTTAAAAAAAAACTTAATTTCTTTGTAAATTAAATAAAACACTTTGCGAAGAAATGATTCAAGGAAAAGCGTTTCTTTATTTAAACTTTGTTCATGAATTATATTTCGGCAACATTTGTTATTACCAATAGAATGAACTAATTGGTATTTTTTTAATCAAATCATGTTGAAATCAAAAAATCTTAATTTGCAAAATTTTCATTTCTATGTGAATTCAATTGTATTTGTTTTACATATAATTAAAAAATCATGTTTCATAATTGCTTAATTCATATTTATTATATCAAATAAAGTTTAAAAGAAAACATCTTTATTTGTATGTAAATGCAATTATAATTACTTTTTCTATTTACAAAATACAAATAAATTGAATTTGAGGATTTGGTGGAAGAGAGAGGAATTATCGTAGAAAATTGTCTTCAAAATTGAAGTTGCTACAGTTTGGAACGATTCTTCTTCGGTTTTCTTGCGATCCCAGTTTTTCAGTATTTCTTTTGGGTGTATTTTTTTTTTGGTCGTCCTTAATTACATCAGTTGTGCGATCGGATTTATCGCTCGCATTTGACAAATATTGGCCCGTAAGCGGAGCAGACCAGCAACGAAACGAAGGATTTTCGGTGGTCCTCGAGTGGAATCCTAAGTGGTCGCAGACAAGAGGTCGCGTTCCAAAGACGTCTACATACACACACGCACATATACTCTTTTTTTTGTTCTTTCTTTCATTTTTACTCTCTTTCTTTTTTTTGGTTCGCCACTTATTGTTAATATTTTACGCACTTGTTACGTCGCTTATCTAAGACCCTCTTGAATGTCTCGTGTGTGTGTGTATGTCTCCAATTTACAATCCGTCCGATCCCAAGAAAGAGGTGATAACGATAACGAAGAACTGCACACGTTTGTGTTTTCCTTTTTAATTTTACTACAAAAAAAAATAGTATATATATATATATATGACAATAATCTCCACACATGCATTTTGTTTACGTTACTTATAGTAATCACCGAGAAAAAACAAACAATCATATATTATTTCATCTTAGAATGCTCGCAATTCGATGATTGCCACTCTCGCAATACTTGATACTTTTATTAAGCAATGTACTTTGATATATATAAAAGACCGTCTATTGAAATCCCGACTACCATAATCCCGACAATCAAAATCCCGACTATATCGAAATCTCAACTACCATACAAATGTTATTGTAGAAATTTATAATAATAAAAGACACTTTCGATATAGTCGTGATTTCGATATAGTCGGGATTTCGATATAGTCGTGATTTCGATATAGTCGGGTTTTTACATAGTCGTGATTTCGATATAGTCAGGATTTTGATTGTCGGGATTTTACTAGTTGGGATTTTGACATAGTCGTGATTTCGATATAGTCGGGATTTTGATTGTTGGGATTATATTAGTTGGTATTTTGACATAGTCGGGATTTCGATATAGTCGGGATTTTGAACGTCGAGATTGCCACCGATATAAAAAATATATTACAATTGAAGATTATACAAAATAGTATTAAGCATAGTTTAGGATAAAAGTATATTGTAATGCAAAAATCTAGTCTATTTTTGACTTGAAAGTTGTAAAAATAGTTTACAATAATCTAAAATTATTACTGAAATGAAACTTGCAGAAATGAATTCATTTCTTTTTTTGTAACAATAACTAAGAATTAGGATAATGTAAACATAATGCTTCGAAGATATTTGTGAATCTGGAGTATTTTTTTTACGAATGTCTTTTCAATTTCAAACTTTGCCAAATTCATATTGATTTTAGATTTTAAATTCTCCTTTAGTTGAATTAATTCTTCTTGCAAGGAGAAATCAATACCGACTGTGTCGATTTCAAATCTTTTTTTTGATAATCCAAGGCATCTAAATTTTCTAAATCTTTGTAACGAACATTGATTGAATTTTACAGCAAAATCAAAATCAAATTCACATTTCAAAATCACATTTTTACTAATAAGTTTGTTTACAAAAAAACATAAGCCTATGTTACCATAGGTTAATTAATTGTCAAAAGCAATTCTACTAGAGAATTGAAGATTTTAATGAAACGTTGCAAACAATTGCCTTTCGACAAACAAGTAACTTCTGTATTCAAAAGCAAATTATTATAGATTTCATCATTATTTTAGCACAATTGCACAAAACAATAATATATTTATATATTTAGTTATCGAAATCCCGATAACTAAAATCCGACAATAAAATCCCCGACATTTGAAATCCCGACAATATCTTTTCTTATTTGATATAGACTTAAAACAAATGAATTTAAAAAATGAACTTATTACGTAAATTAATTACTACGTGAATACAAAAAAGGACATCGATATTCTATTGTTTAGAGTAAAACCTGTGTTTTATCTCAAACTAATGTTCTTTTGATACTGTTAGGATTTTGATAATGTTGTTTTTTTAGTGTCAGGATTTTAACATTGTCGGTATTATAGTTGTCGAGATTTTAAATGTCGGGAATGTTATTGTCTGGATTTTGATATATATATATATAAAAACTACTATTATATTTACTTATATTTTATTTTCGACCCATAAAATTCTTATAGACCTTTCAAAATTCCACCTGGAATTGAAAAGTTGTAAAGAAAAACAGTTTTTCTTCACTTAATTTTTGGATTACGTTAGTTTTGTGAGTCATTCGCATTGGTAGAGATAAGATTGATAATAGTGAGCTGCACGAGTGTCGATGAATTAATAAATCTGATCGAGAGGAAGTGGCGAACCTCGCGGTTAGGTAATTCATATCTGACTAAACTAATTTGGAACGTTGATGATGCATTTTCGTTTTGTGTCCTTTTCATATCCATAAAAAAAGTATGTTAATTAGATTTGTTATAAGATTTCCAAATTACTTTAAATTTGTTAATGGAGTCATTAATTCTAAATTCAATTGAATTGTCTTTCGACGATGAAAACTGTTGGTAGCAACCAATATAAATTGAAGTTAGATATATTTTTAACATTAGGTAATGTTTAATAATGAAAAAAGAAGGTAAGATGATTTTAAAGAAGTGAATTTGGGCTGGAAATCTTTAACTGTTTAGATAAATTGATCAAATCGTCTTATGTAATTTAATTCAATTAGCGTTTTATCAAATGAACAGTTTCAATAAAATCTAGAATAATGACAAATCAAAGTTTCTAACTATTAGACGTAATCGTTTGACTGTACACGTAATATTATAATATATAGAGATAAGCGTTTAATTTTTTGTTTCGTTTGTTATTTCTGTTGGTGTGTGGAATCCCAGTCAGCTCTGATTTCTTTCTCGAATGGCGACATGCCGTCTGGCTTGTATTATTAACAAAGAATTATCGCGAAAACCGCAGAGTATTAGTAATAGTAACTTCCTGTAACGTAATTTATTTCTCATTTATTTATATTTTTTTTTTCAAAAATGTTATTAATAACCACCGATCGTGCACCGCAATCGTTTCCATTTCTGCGGTGATTTCAAATTGTCTTATGGTTGTTGGTCAGGTTTAAAAGAAACTTCTTAATTTATGTAGATTCTGATGCTGTATTAAATAGGTAAATCTAAGATTATTGTCAAAGTTAATTAATTTGATGCTTTAAAACGTTGACTGCCAACTACGAGATATCTCGTAGGTTGATTACTTGGCATACTACAAGTTATCTCGTCCCTTCATTACTTGCCATATACATAAGAAATAAAAAATCAGGTTTGGCTTAACTGAACAGAAAATACCATTATACAAAGTTTATTCAAATAGAAAAAGTTTATACAATGCAATAAATTTTTATTTTTTCTGCAAATTGGCTCTTTAGACCGAATTCTGTGGCAGTGAATGTGTTAAGCTAAGGTTTTTGATACTAGATGTAACGTATATACATGAATTAATTATTTTAATCATTTAATTAAAAAAACAAAAAACAATTTGACACAAAATCGTGCCATAAAACTTAAATATTGTTGAATAGTTTAATGAAAAAAAAAACATAAAATTTAGGGAGGAATTAAGTCTTATTTTTAATTGCCAAACGAGATAGAATAGAGGTCATAATAGACAAATCAATTCATAAAATATCTTCAAAAATCTAAAGAAGTGAATTCGTCCTGACGTAAAATTTAGATTCATTATTTAATGCCCTAAATACATTAAGAAATAAAATAATATTTGAGAGTAATTTGTTATTATTCGTTTTTCTATATAGTTTTCTAAATAAAATATTTGTTATAGTTTTATGTAATATAGAATTTTTTAAGTATTGTTTTGTTAATAAAAAATAAATAAGTTCTCTCTATTTTTTGTGAAAATTTATAAACCGGTTTTGTAAAAAAAAGTTTAATTATTCTAAAAATGATATTAAAAAAAACAATATCAAAAACATTATTTTGATTTAATGTAATTAAATAATAGATTGAAAGTTATTTATTTGTCTTATATAATGTAAAATTATCTAAAGTAAGAGATAAAATCTATTTATTCTTAAATGTGTTATGTTCAGTCTTGTGGTGTTTGTTAATAAAAAAGGTTAATTAATTACTAATCTTGTAAAATATGAATTGTAATCAAATTTAATGAAGGAGAAAAAAATACTTACTGGATGAATTTAATTATAATAAAGAGAATGTTTCATTTTATGAGACTTATAAAAAAAGATGGTACTGGAAATATGGAAGGAGTACAATAAATAAATACAAAATTGTTATAAATGTTTCTTTTTTTTTTGTTCAATAATATTTTAGATAAAATTTTAATTAAAAACTAAAAATCTTAGGAATTAAAACACATTTTTTCAACTTCCTTTAAACCGAACGAAAAGTATGTAGAACGTATTTACAAATCATTAAATATAGAAAACACATCTTGTCGTGGATCCCTCTTATTGCATTTATGGTTTCGTTCCGTTGACTTGGTAGAAAATCTTAATGTTAATAAATATGCGTGTGTATGTACAAGAAAAAGAAATGAGTTTAGCTGCTATGTAACTCAAATGGTGTACTTGACTTGATCGTAGTAGGTGTTGGCCGTGTTGGCGGCCGGCGGCGATGGGAGAGACGTCGGAATCGAAGGAGGCGGCGTGAGGTAGGGTTTCCTGTCGCACTGCTGGATGGAGGAGTTCGAGACAGAACTTCGAATTACTGTTGAATAGAATAATAAAAGAACAATAGTATTTTGTTGTTGTTGTTGATGCTGTTGGTACTTACTATTTTCGGCCGAGTTGGGCGATGGCAGGCTGTACTGGTAACCATGGAAATGATCTATGGTTGTTGGGGGTGGCGTGATGCCGTCGTGGTGCTGATCCTGCAGCGGGCTGATTGGAGGCTGCTTCAGGTAGGCAGAGGCGATGGACGGTTCTGGGTATGAGGGCAAGATGGACGTGGCCGAAGCCCAATCTCTTTCGCACTGCTGCTGGTAGACGGGATAGGAGTCGTAGTTGGAGTAATGAGATGCGGACACCGAGGACACCTGGGTCGGCGGTGTATTATAGGTGCAATTGGCGTAGTCCTGCGATTGCAAGGCGGCCTGATGATCGTACACGGGGTTGACTTGGTTGATCATGGCTGCGTTGATGTTACTGGCAGCAGAGTAGAAGGCCGGCGGAAACTGTGGATTCCTCGCCTGGCACTTCCTTCTGAATCCTCTTGGGCGACGGCGGAACGAGCCTTCCTCGAACATGAACTCGCTGGCAGGATCGATGGTCCAGTAGTGTCCTTTGCCCGGCCTTCCCAGACCTTTGGGTAACTTTATAAAGCACTCGTTGAGGGAGAGGTTGTGACGCACCGAGTTCTTCCAACCCTGATAGGAGCCTCTGAAGAACGGGAATCTCTGCTGCAGGAAGGTGTAGATCTCGCTGAGGGTGAGCCGTTTCGACGGCGAATGCTGGATGGCCATCACGATGAGCGCGATGTAGGAATAGGGCGGCTTCTCCTGCCGTCGCATTCCCGATTTTTTCTCGGTGCTGGAGGGCTTCGAGTCGGCCGAATCTGGAGCGGTACTTTCGGGCGTCGCATTCTGCTGCTCTTCCAGCTGCTCCGTGGATAGAATCACACTGCTGTGGTGCTGGTGCTGATGCAGATGAAGATGATGCAGATGCTGCTGTATATTGATGCTCTGGTGAACGACAGGCTGCTGCTGCGATTGCGACGGCAACTGAGTGGACCCGCTGACCTCCGTCAACTGTTGCTGCTGCTGCTGCTGTTCCTTCATGTTCATGATGCGACTTTATTCGGTAAACATTTACACTTTCAAGATAGTCCAAACAGATTTCCACTGGTCGCCTGCCTATATTACTACAAACATTTGATACGCGAGTTGTATATGTATGTATGTACGTTATGTGCGGATGATGATGGTTCAATGTATACGTATATATACGCGCACACATACACACACACACAAATATTGTATACAAAAGTTTTATATACAAACAAGCGCGACGATTCGATACACAATTTACACTGTGCGTATATATGTGTATATATAACAACCCTCTCTCGCTCACAGAAATTGTTTGTAAATTTCTTAGTGATATTAAAATGGATATAGTTATATTATGGATGTGCGTGTGTGCGACTGTACGTTCGTAGTTGGTTGTTGGTTGCGCACGGATCAACTGTCCGTACCGAGCAAACAGTCAAAACTGAAGCCTCAGACGATGGTTCTGATTCTGGCTCGACTTGCTTAGGCCTGGCTGATGGGAAGAACCCTCCACGCACTGCTCACAACACACACGCCCGTCCGTTCGTTCGTTTGCTTTCGCTCTCGCTTCCAACTACGTCTACGTGTGCTGAACTTCTTTCTTGTGTTTCACTCTTCTCCGTCCTCTATCTTGCACGTGTGCATCTGTGTTAGAGTGCAATGGGACATATGCAAGATCAAATGAGGAAGAAAGAAATACACACACACGCACATAGAGACAAAGTGAATACACCTTCACCATATACTTTTTTTTTGTTGTTGCAAAACTTTTCTTCGCTTTTTTCGTGTGACGCAATCCTACAGCGATATAAGCATTGATGATTGTAAAAACCCAACATCATGATCTAGAACGATTACCTAATTACCGACAAGTCTTATCAACGACCTCAAATCTTTCTCTTCGCAGAATGGCAACATCCAGTCTCACACATAATCATTATTATTTCACACAGTTTCCATGAAAACTCATATTTTCATAAAATGATACATTTCTTTATCAAACAAGAATAAATCACTGACTTACTTAATTTAAGTTTACTTAATTGAAGTTGAATAATTAAACATATATAAATTGAATAATTCTTGATTGATGTGAATTTGTTAATATTGAATAATGAACATTTGAAGAGTAATGAAAATTACATCATTAAACCGAATTATCTTTACGTTTTTTTTTTATCTAAATTTATATAAAGAAAAATTAATTTCATTTAACAAAATTATCTTTACGTTTTTTTTTATCTAAATTTATATAAAGAAAAATTAATTTCATTTAACAAAATTATCTTTACGTTTTTTTTTATCTAAATTTATATAAAGAAAAATTAATTTCATT
>NW_017096635.1:0-3028 GCF_001412225.1 Nicrophorus vespilloides
ATGTCAAATTATACACAGCTAATGAACAATTATTGAATAAACGTTAAAATTTAAACGTCATTAACGTTAAATTTTGTACATTTACCTTCTTGATCATACAATTTTGATTATTTGAGAAGACGTCTATTATCACGAAACGCTTTAATGATGATTTTGTTTCATTTTATTCGACTTTTAGAAAAATCTAAATGCAACTTCAAATCACTGTCTATAAAACTTCAATTGTTTTATTTTATTTTATGTTCTTAAATAATTTAATTAATTTAAAGTCAACGTTGATTTTTGAATAAATATGTTTAAAACTGGTTTTAACAGAAAAGTTAGTTACTTTTTGTTTTGAAACAAAACAAAATCATTAATTAATTGGATTTTCTTGGTTGACTTATGTCAATTATCAATTAAACGTCAAAATTTAAATGTCAAATTATACACAGCTAATGAACAATTATTGAATAAACGTCAAAATTCAAACGTCAAAACTTAAGTTTTGTACATTTACCTTCTTGATCATACAATTTTGATTATTGAGAAGACGTCTATTATCACTAAACGCTTTAATGATGATTTTGTTTCATTTTTTTCGACTTTTAGAAAAATCTAAACGCAACTTCAATTCACCGTCTAAAAAACTTCAATTGTTTAATTTTATTTTATGTTCTTAAATAATTTAATTAATTTAAAGTCAACGTTGATTTTTGAATAATAAATTTGTTAAAACTGGTTTTAACAGAAAAGTTAGTTACTTTTTGTTTTGAAAAAAAAAAAATCATTAATTAATTGGATTTTCTTGGTTGACTTATGTCAATTATCAATTAAACGTCAAAAGTTAAATGTCAAATTATACACAGGTAATGAACAATTATTGAATAAACATCAAAATTTAAACGTCAAAACTTGAGTTTTGTACATTTAATTAAGTTTTGAGGTTTGTACATTTATTAATTTAAAGTCAACGTTGATTTTTGAATAAATATGTTAAAACTGTATTTAACAGAAAAGTTAGTTACTTTTTGTTTTGAAAAAAAAAATCATTAATTAATTGGATTTTCTTGGTTGACTTATGTCAATTATCAATTAAACGTCTAATGAACACAGCTAATGAACAATTATTGAATAAACGTCAAAATTTAAACCTCAAAACTTGAGTTTTGTACATTTAATTAAGTTTTGAGTTTTGTACATTTATTAATTTAAAGTCAACGTTGATTTTTGAATAAATATGTTTAAAACTGGTTTTAACAGAAAAGTTAGTTACTTTTTGTATTGAAAAAATTAAAAAATCATTAATTAATTGGATTTTCTTGGTTGACTTATGTCAACTATCAATTAAACATCAAAATTTAAATGTCAAATTATACACAGCTAATGAACAATTATTGAATAAACGTCAAAATTGAAACGTCATTAACGTTAAGTTTTGTACATTTACCTTCTTGATCGTACAATTTTTGATTGATTGAGAAGACGTCAAAAAGTGAGTGTTTAAACTTACCGCCAAGGCAGCCGGCGAAGAAATCTAGAGCCATCTATCGTTCCAAGGGCTCTCGATGTGGTAGACGTCGATGAAGATGGTTAAGTTCAGCAGGAGGGTGGCGACTTTGTAGCTGGGCGAAATGTCGAGGGCTTTGCTGCTGCTGGACCTGCTTCGTTTGAACAACTCCATGTACTAACTGGAACCCTGCAAAGCGAAAAAAAACAAGAAATGTTCAACCAAAATTACCACAAAAAAAAAAACAATAATTAGAAATAAAGTGATGATCGATGATGATAACTTACAACTGATTAGAAGAAACTTTTGATATCTGCTCTTTCACCGAAGATGACAGATATGAAGAAGGGAAGAAGAAGGATTTGCGAAATTCTTTAGCGTTTCTTATTGTGAATTCGAGAGAATCGTGGATCTCTTTTCGTGGATGATGAGATGCTCGGAATGTTATCGGGAAGAAGTCTGAGCGAACTGTGCCTCGATGCATTCGAGTCAACTTGGATATATTGTACCGAGGTCAAACGCGAGATGACTGTTCCGGTCTTATCTAGAAATGAATGATGGGGAGCACGGACAACTAACACCAACTATTCGAGCAACAAAAAAAAAACGTACATAAACTGTTACAGACACACTCGATCCATTTGTTTTGTTTCGTTTTTTTTTTCAATCTCTTTAATTACGTCAATAACACTTGTTATTCCAATCAAAAAAAATATAGAGACAGAAGAACGAACCTTTATCACAGAGTTCGGCCGCATCCCTCTTGAGAATTGACAGCAATCACCATGACAACCGGTCTTTTTAAACGTGTGCAATCTTTGCACCACCACCACCACTGGACCCCCCACGAAATGTTTCCTATCACCATCGAAACGAAAACAAAGTTCGTGTTGTTATGCAACGCGAACGGTGATAATCTTGTGTGTTGTTTCTTTATTCGCTTCGTTTCGTTTCTTCTTCGATCGGTCTATTTATAATTTGCAATCCTCGGCATGCTGTAACCAAAACGAAAAAAAAAAAAAAAAAATGTTTTAATAATCCTTATCAAATTTCGCGTAACCTTCCCGTGTTTATCTGTCGGCTTACAAAGATTTTTTTTTTATATAAAATTTGTATTTGCCAGTCTCTCAATTTAGACTAAATAGTGCACAGGATTATGTAACGAAAATCGCCCGTTCTGCGCGCGGATAAGCGTCGATTCATTCATCTGTATTTACTATAAAGTCATTGCCTTCTTTTGCAAATCAACATCTCCATTCAGAAAATCCGTTCACTTTTCTTATGTCAATTCCGCATGTCAAATGTCAAAATTGTGATTGATCTGACATTGACACTTCTGACAAATTGACGTTTCTTGTTATTCGTTTGTCTTCTATTTCGTAAATAAATAGACACAAATTGTTTCAAACTTTTTGTACGCACTTGATCTAAACATAATTTTCAGTTTATTTTTATGTAACACTATACACATACTTATTGACTCATTCGATTTGTTTTGTTTCATAAAACTTAGTTGACGCACTTCAATGTTTTTTTTTT
>NW_017096635.1:3046-10313 GCF_001412225.1 Nicrophorus vespilloides
TTTTTTTTTGGCAAAATATTATTTGTTTTTTTAAAGAAATGAAAAAAACAAAGTTACGAAACATAAATAATTTTGAAAAAATATGGTAACTATGGAAACATTACATCGAACTGACATGTTGTTATGGATGTATTTGTTATGAAAATATCTGTCCTGCATCTAAGGTAAATAAAAAAGACAGATCGAATTCAATTACGCGATGGACTTTGAGTAATTTACGTTCGACATGAGGAGAGAATCGATCAAAATGCCGTGGGAGAAAGATGTGAAGTTCGTGTTGGCTTTCGGTAATTTCTTGGGTGTTCTTCCTAACGTCGAAGGCGTGATCAAATGGTGGAAGTATCCAATTTTCTTCACACTTCTTCTCATTTTTCTCCACTCCATTTACGGAAGATACAAGGACATCGAAGACACCGTCATGTTGGTCGTAATATACGTTGGCTACATTTTCATGACACTTCTAAACTTGCTGGCTATCTCAGAGATGACTTTAGTGAGTGGAAGCAATGTTAGTGCAATTATGAAGATGTTGAATGAAACACCGACGAAGGTGGATGGTTTCGAGTGGTTCAAGTTAAAGTTTTCAGTGATAAATGCGTCGATGGTGGCTTACATAATAGGGGATGACATCAATTGGCTGTGGAACGAAGGATTCCCTATGTACCAATACTTTTTGAACGACGGCCTTCAGCTGTATTACATCTTCGTCGCCGTACAATTCGAGTGTTTGATTCTGTGGAACATTGGACAGAGATTCAAGTATTTCAATGATTTGCTGATGACAGACATTACGGATGACAGTGACACTTTGATACGTCACCATGAAGTGCTGTGCGACGCGGCGGATCTGACCAATCGCATATTCGGTTTTCACAATTTGATCTTCATTCTTCACATCGTCTTTAACTTTTTGGCAACTTTCTGCACCGTGACCTACGCATTTTCTGCAATTAAAGTTAAGACCATGATGTTCTGGATCTTCTTTCTGTTGGTGCGTATAAATGATACTAGAAATGTCATTTTTTTTTAGTAATTTTGCACAACCTTTAATATAACTTGTATTAAGTAACGTTAATTACTGACCTAGGCATCTAAATAGTCATTTTGACATGTGTCATTTGAACAGTGTCAAATTGATTTTGAGGTAAAATGTGTAAGAAATAGCATTTTTAAATGAAATAGTTGTCTTTTTTTTTAGTAATTTTGCATATCCTTTAATATAACTTCTATTAAGTAATGTTAATTACTGACCTAGGCATCTAAATTGTCATTTTGACATGTGTCATTTGAACAGTGTCAAATTAATTATGTCGTAAAATGTGTAAGAAATAGCATTTTTAAATGAAATAATTGTCTTTTTCTTAGTAATTTTGCACATCCTTTAATATAACTTCTATTAAGTAATGTTAATTACTGACCTAGGCATTTAAATTGTCATTTTGACAAGTGTCATTTGAACAGTGTCAAATTGATTTTGAGGTAAAATGTGTTAGAAATAGTATTTTTAAATGAAATAATTGTCTTTTTTTTAGTAATTTTGCATATCCTTTAATATAACTTCTATTAAGTAATGTTAATTACTGACTTAGGCATCTAAATTGTCATTTTGACATGTGTCATTTGAACAGTGTCAAATTGATTTTGAGGTAAAATGTGTAAAAAATAGCATTTTTAAATGAAATAATTTTCTTTTTCTTAATAATTTTGCACATCCTTTAATATAACTTCTATTAAGTAATGTTAATTACTGACCTAGATAGATAAGAGACATCTAAATTGTCATTTTGACATGTGTCATTTGAACAGTGTCAAATTAATTATGACGTAAAATGTGTAAGAAATAGCATTTTTAAATGAAATAATTGTCTTTTTTTAGTAATTTTGCATATCCTTTAATATAACTTCTATTAAGTAATGTTAATTACTGACCTAAGCATCTAAATTGTCATTTTGACATGTGTCATTTGAACAGTGTCAAATTGATTTTGACGTAAAATGTGTAAGAAATAGCATTTTTAAATGAAATAATTGCAGAAAAGATGATAAAATTACTTAGTCATTGGTAACGAAGGAGAGTAGAGCAAACAGATTTTTACGATAGACAGAGCGGAGATCATTGCGTAACGGTCGCTATTTTCACGAGGCAAAAAAACATATAATACGAGCAAACACATATTTACTTTAGACTCGAAACTGGAAACGCCACGCCACGCCACATTACACACACACAAACACCCCATGACAATTGTTTTCTTAAGCCTAAACAAACAGAAACATTCAATTATTCGGATGGATAATTCGATGCACACTTTTACGGTCAATTCCGATCGAAATGTCGTGGGACGAAGATGTGAAACTGGTGTCAACTTTCGGCGATCTTCTCGGAGTTCTCCCGAATCCCGACGGTACCATCAGATGGTGGAGGTACCCCAACTTCCTGTTCTGCATGGTCGTCAACGTGATTTCCGCTTCCGGTCGTATAGACCGTTTCCATGGCGTCGAAGTCACCTTATTGATCGGCGGATTCGCGTTCATAGCGATCCTGAATTTACTCTCAATAGCAAACGCCACGAAGTTGAACAGTCTCAACACAAAGAAACTTGTGCAACTTCTCCACGAAACTGAACCCGATCTGAACGGAATCAGACACTTCAAAGTTCTATTCTTTCTGCTCAATTCAACAGTTTTCGGCGTGATGTTGGGATGCGACATCTACTGGATCGCAGACAATCGCTATTACCAAATCAAGTATTACTTGAACGACGGTCTACAGCTCTACTTGATCTTCATCGCCGTGCAGTTCGAGTGCTTGATCTTGTGGAACATCCGGCAAAGATTCAAGATTCTCAACAGAGAATTGTTGAGCTGCGAAGATGCCTCACACTTGATCCAACGGCACGAAGTTCTGTGCGACGCCGTCGATCTGACCAACGAAATGTTCGGATTTCACAATCTGATAGTGATCATCCACATAGTCTTCAATATCCTAGCTGCGGTTGACTTCAAATTCCTGCAGATCTTCGCCACCGAATACGAAGCTATGGCCTTCTGGTTGCTCTACCTCATCGTACGTATTCGATATCATACCTAAAAATTTACAATTTTAAATAGGGCAAAGTACATTGCCTTGTGGAAATCCAAATGATGATAGATGATTTAATTAGAAAAGTACAGACGGTTTTAAATTTTCCAGAAAAGTGGAAAATCTTTGAAATGTAATGCATTTATTGCCTTGTTTTGTGTAACTTGGATTTTCTTTATTATTATTTTGTTTTTTAAATGCAATAACTTCGCGTAGGTCTTTCGCATAATCCGACTGTTTTCCAACGGAATTATTCTCGCACAATCGCATACTTTACAAAACACAAAAAAAAATAATGAAGTTATTTGCGTAGGGATAAAGACGCCAAATTTGCAAACTTAATTTAGTTTGTAACAAAAAAAAAATTGTGTACATTACAATAAGATTTGTGACGCGAAATTTGCGAGGATTAAACAGTCCATATAGTTTGATGCGATGACAATTGCATCGTTTAACAATGATCATTAGCTTTTGTGCTGTGCAAAGAAAAGAAAAAAAAAAAGGATTTTCGTCATCAGCATGTTATTAGTTTTCTGTTGATATCTCGAGAAATGTTTTATGAAATAGCTAAAAAGAATATCGAACTTGTAGGTAAACAATTAAGGAATTTAGGGAATGTATAAATGTTGTTGTGGTATCATTGGTTCTTCCTGTAAATAACTTTGAAAGTTGACTTAAGTTAACAAAAATCGTGCGAACTAATTGAGACAATTTAAAAAATGTTAAGATATTTGTTAATTTGTGAAAGTGTAAGATCACTTAATGGTAATTATAGCACGTAATTATAAAACACCGGCAACTTTATAATACTGTTTATCAAACGGCATCAGCTGATTCCGTAATTAAGTGCATGCAATTAGCGAGGATTTTCGGTGTCAACAAGCGATTCGCGCTCGGTTACAGCCCGACAACGATTGCATACGCTAGAAACAAACAAAAAAAAAAAACCTTGAAACGACACCGAAAATTCAGCAGATCCAATCGAATTTCTACCAAATGCAAGTGTTACGTAAATGAAACTTGTTTATCGAAAAACCCAAATGGAAATTAGATTAAATTGCAATTATTTCGTGTCCATTCTATTCAAATTTTTAAAACGATCAAGTGATCTGTTTCTTAGATGCATTGATAAAAATGATGATTAAGTTGCATAACTTTATTATATAATTTACTTGTATTGTTTGATTGAGTGAGTGAGTGAACTGCGTGATTATTGTGCATACTTATTTATATATCACTGTATACTCACGAGATACGTATGTTTATGTGTATGCGAGAGTTATCAGTTTATTGAATTAAATTAACCCAGAAATGTTATTGAAGAATTATTAATTGGTCGAGAAGATATGGACTGTGTCAGTGTTCTAAATCTCTTTTTATTTTAAATACGCGAAGCAGCTGTTTTCCATCAATCTCAATTTTTGTATTAGGTTATGTTGAATTAGGTTAGGTTTTGTTGAAAATCGTTGATTATAATGTAGTTTGAAGACATTTGAGAATAAATTATTAATATTAATAATGGGAAGTGGATTGGTGGGAAGTTCCGGTTGGTAGGAAATGTTTTCAGTAAGTAATTAAGTTTTTTTTTATAATGTTGTATCAATCGATTGTAATAGGAATTGTGGTAGTTGTTGTAAGATGTCGATCGGTGCGGATCTGCAGGTGCTTCTGCGATGGGGCCACTTCCTCTGCCTCCTCCCCAAATACGACCCAATCACCGGGACTTTTTCGTCGACGCCGCGTCGCTGCTACATCAAACTGACCATCTTCACCGTCTCCTTCATCTACTCGTTCGTCGGTAAACTCACCGTTCCCGATTTCAATAAAACCACACCTCAGTTAATCCTCATCCTCTTCTCGACCATCATCTCGAGCTTCCTCAACCTGTACACGATCTTCGGCTCGTTCAAATGGGCCGTCCCTAAGATTCAACGCCTCTTCGACACCTTCAACGAGATCGACTCGATCCTTCAAGAGGGACGCTCTCATCGCATGCGCTCCTACGTTCCCGTCTTCGGCCTCATCCACGTCTTCATCATCACCATCGTCTTCGTCGCAATGTACATCTGGTACAAGCATATGCTTCTCACGGATTTCCACTACCTCGTGCAGGATCAGCTGCAGTTCTACTACATCTTCATCGGCGTCGCCATCCAGATAAACGTGCTCAGACATATAAAGTGCAGGTTCGAGATCACCAACAGATTGCTGGAAACGATGACCTTCTGCGAAAACCAATCGACGATGAAGAGCATCTTCCTGCTGCACGAGAAACTGTGCAACCTGGTGGACATCTTCAACTCGTTGCACGGTTGGCACATCCTTCTCACCATGAACAATCTCATCGTGGACATCCTGCTCACACTGCAGTTAATGATCAGCAATCTATTCAATAACAGTTTCACGGCGATCTTGCTGATGACCACCTGGACCATGTATCTCGCCGTAAGTAACATAACTTATACACGAGATGGCGTCACAAAATAAGTAATCTTAACCTCAAAGATTGTTCATTTTGACAGTTCCAATTAGAAAGTAATAAGTGTTGCCTATGAAACAAATTCGTTTAACGATCAGTTCATGATCAGCAATCTATTCAATAACAGTTTCACAGCGATCTTGCTGATGACCACCTAAACCACGTATCTCGCCGTAAGTAACATAACTTATACACGAGATAGCGTCACAAAATAAGAAATCTTAATCTCAAACTGTTCTCTTTGACAGTTCCAATTAGAAAGTAATAAGTGTTGCCTATAAAACAGTTTCGTTAAACGATCAGTTCATGATCAGCAATCTTTTCATTAACAGTTTCACAGCGATCTTGCTGATGACCACCTGGACCACGTATCTCGCCGTAAGTAACATAACATCTACACGAGATGGCGTCACAAAATAAGTAATCTTAACCTCAAATTATTCACTTTGACAATTTCAATTAGAAAGTAATAAGTGTTGCCTATGAAACAATTTCGTTAAACGATTAAATTAATCGTTAATGGAAAAACAAACGTGTTTACCTTTGAATGAATAATAGAAATTCTATTTGCGTTGATAATGTAATTAAAGCGATAGAGCATACGTAATGCAATCAATTGGATGGGTCGTGCATATCCAGTTGTCAACATAACGTTTAGTACTCGAAATGTCCGCCGCGAAAACCCTTCACCTTTTGCTGACCTGGAGCTCGTTTCTTTGTCTGTTGCCGCATTACGATGGCGACAAGAGGATTTTCGTCGCGAAACCAATCAGAAATTCCATAAAATTGATCATCTTCTCGCTGCTCTTCGTCTACTGCTTGCACGGCAAGATGACGTCCGGTTTGTATAGCAGCACCGGCGTGCAGATCGTGCTCATCGTAATGTCTTCGGTGTTTTTGATGGGGGTGAGCGTCGTGACGATCCTGGGCTCGTTCAGATGGAACGTGCGAAGGATGCAGACGATTTTCGATACTTTCGATAAAATAGATGCGACGCTTCGGCGGAAAGGCATCAGTAACGATGACAGATTGAAGTGGTTGAGCTTGGGTTTCGTGTTGCTGCATCTTGGGTTGCTGTGCTTACCGCTCCTGGACATCACCAACGGACGGAGACGCGTCAGCTTGTACAGCTATCATTACGTGGTGCTGGACCAGTTGCAGGTGTACGATATATTCGTCATGATTCTGTTCGAGGTTAATCTTCTGCGGCACGTTAAATGGAGATTGCAAGCTGTTAATTATTTGCTTGGGAGAGTGAAATGCTTCGAGAAGGGTTTGGGTGAACTGGTGGAGACGCACCGAAGAGTTTGCGATCTGATCGACGTTTACAACGTGATGCAGGGTTGGCACACCTTGTTTACAATCATCCACTCCATTTTGAACGTGCTGCTGACCATCGAGCACATGATCTCATCCGAATACGAATTGGATGCAACCACTTTGTTGGTGATGATCGTCTGGTCGTCGTATCTGGCTGTAAGTATGGAAAACTACATACTCATTAAACCGGAACTTATTTCATACTTTAACACGTTAAGGACGGCGCTTTTCGGGTTGCCTGCCCCCAAAAAAATTTTCGTGGAGAGAAACGTCAATTATAACTTTTAAACGTTTAAATTTTTCTTATACATTTTTTAATGATATTGAAGCAATTTATAAGAATCAATATGTAACAACTTTATGAAAATTTCAATATTTTTCCCACA